>NC_132849.1:19180400-19483430 GCF_048164855.1 Canis lupus baileyi
AGCATTTTACATCCAGCAATGTAACTACAATGTATAGATCGTTTACCTCTGTGTATCATTAAGGGTTAAGATTGTGGTAGGTATCAGTCCAGTAGGATGTATGTTAACCACGTTAGTGACCCAAAGGAATCTCTGAATATGGAGAGTACTTCAATAACGTTTGCACACGGAGGAGTAATGACCCTGTGCAACTGCGTGCTCTGAGGGTGAAGGAGGGGTGATGTGAGGAAATTTGGACTTAATGTATTTCTCTGGAATGATGTTAGAGAGAGGAGTAGGAAAAGCAGAAGTTACAGAGGCAATAATAATGAGTAAGGTCATAATTGAATAGATCCCTTACCCAAACATTGTGTGGAAAGCTATTTGTCCTTTTGAACTAAACTAGAATGATTAAATTAAACTCCAAGAGAAAACAAGTAAATGATCAATGGTACATAGTTTAATTCAAGCTAAAGGGTCATTATCTAAGTGAGATGTAGGGGTCTAAAAAGATTATGGAAATTAAGCAGGATCTGAATCAAGGTTTAATATGGCAACAAGTACATACTGTTTATTTAGAAGCTGGAAGAACTCTAGGCATTTGGGTGAAGAGGTCAGGGATATAGAATGTAAAAAAGAAGCCAGATACAGTTAAGATCTCAGAGAAGCAAATCATTAAATGTCATTTTGTATGCTATCAATGTTTTTTTCCCTTTTATACATCCCTATGAAAGGCCAGATATGCGCTTAGAAGACTTCTCTCTCCTCAGGTATTTACCTATCTTTTCTGAAGCCAGGAGAGAGTCAAAGCAAAAGTACTACTATCTGGGAAGTTAAACTTTTAAGTTTTCTCTACAAATTACCCTCTTTTCTCATTTCTTTTTCTGAATTGGGTCTTTACTTCACCCTGAGCTTAATGATCAGCTACTACTTTTCACATCTCTGATAATAACAAGCAATGACAATTGCATAATTAGCTTCTGAATAAATGTTGGTGCCCCAATAGAGTAAATGGGAAGCAATTTTGCTACCTTATTTTCCTGACCTCTGGTGGATTAGGTCCTGAAGGGAGACACTTTGGGTAAACTGAATGTGGAGTATTATCTACATGTTTTAATACAGAAAACCACTTCTCCATTTTATAAATGAGGAAGAAAAAAATGCTTGCACTTTAGTTCAAATTGCCATGAGAATTCAAATTCTCCAACAAATTTAAACTGGTATCTTAAGAGTATATACTGATAAGCCTTTATATAATTGAAGAGATCTCCTGTTTTTGATCCATAATTTCTACCTAACTGGTTGCAAGTATTCCTGTAGCTTTGACTAGCATCTAAATGACTGAATTTTTCTCTCATTTATTTGCAGAATTTCAGTTGCCTGCAGGATAGTTCCACTTGTATATTTTACAAGTACCCAAAACATTAAAAAAAAACCACAGTGGCATAAAACTCAGATCTAGTATAGCCCCCAGGCCCCACCTTCTAAGTACAGTGCCTGATAGTACCATATATTTTTCCTTCCACGGGAAAAATATCTTGTTTGAATAGTTACAGTGATTGGTCTTGTTTCATGATTTTCTCTGACTTTCTATTATTTTTGCAGTACTTTTCAGATCATATCATATATATTTTTTTCTTCCAGCATTATTGAAGTATGACTAGAAAATAAGAATTGTATATATTAAGTTATACAATGTACTTTTTAAAAAGATGTACCAGATGATGATTTAATAGGCATATACATCATGAAATGATTACCACAATCAAATTAATCAACACATCCAGTGCCTCATATGGTTGCTATTTGCATGTGTGTGTGGTGAGAACATTTAAGATCTATTCTCTATATATCTTTTTTAAAAAAGATTTTACTTATTTATTCACGCAGACACAGAGAGAGAGGCAGAGACACAGACAGAGGGAGAAGTAGGTTCCCTGTGAGAAGCCTGATTACGGACTTGATCCCAGGACCCCGGGATCACGACCTGAGCCAAAGCCAAATACTCAACTACTGAGCTACCCAGGTGTCCAAGATCTATTGTCTTATCAAATTTCATGTTTACGATACAGTATTATTAACTACAGTTATCAGGTGGCAGTACCATATTTTGAGTGATCCTTTCCAGCTATGACACTGAAACCAAAGCTATAAATCAAAATGAGTTTTTAATATTTTCTCTCTGAACTTCTCTACTCCACATCCATTTATTCACTGGGCTTCATCAATTGTATTACAAAAATATGTCTAAAACCCTGGCTTTTTTCTTTAGACTGTCTGAGAATGAGTGCAGGTCTTTGCCAGCTTTAACTCTCCAGCCTCCTCTTCTCCATGCTATATTTATTAACTCCTGAGAAATAAGGTCAGCTTAACCATTATTCTGTTTAAAATCCACTGTCTCGGGGATCCCTGGGTGGCTCAGCGGTTTAGCGCCTGCCTTTGGCCCAGGGCGCAATCCTGGAGTCCCGGGATCGAGTCCTGCATCGGGCTCCCCGCATGGAGCCTGCTTCTCCCTCTGCCTGTATCTCTGCCCCTCTCTTGTCTATTATGAATAAATAAATAAATCTTAAACAAAAATAAATAAAAATAAAATAAAATAAAATAAAATAAAATAAAATAAATAAAATCCACTGTCTCTAATTGTCCCAGAATACAGTCAACTTCATAAAGTTGCCCACTCTAGGCTCATTCACCATATTGACAGATTGGGAATGGGGGGATGAAAGTAGTTACACATTCAGACCTACATGACTTTGCAAACACTGCTCCTTAAATCTCCAGTACTCATTTCCATCTTTTCTTGCTATCCCTCATAATCTCATTTGTGACTAGCTCTATATTAATATCTCAAAATACCACATTATATTTGAAATAATTTCTCTGTCTGGCTCTCACAAAAGTGTATATGCCCCCAAATGACTGATAACATTATCCTTTTCTCTTGTAGTGTCTCAGAAAATAGTAGGCACTTATGTAGTAATTGTTTGTAAACTTAAATGAATAGACTTCACAAAATTCCATGCTTTCCTTACAATCCAGAAAATCTTTTGTAAAGCACCTAAGATTTCCCCAAGAATAGCTTATTCAGCTTTTGTGCTTAAGTATAATTTTTTATGTGTCTATAAAGTATACACACACACACACACACACAAACACACACACTTTCCCAATTAGATTGTGAATGGAAAGGTATTTCATGTATATGGACTTGTAACACAACACTTCTTTCAAGAAACACTGTATGCTAGGCATTGAATAAATTTTTTTGCATCACTGGAATTATACCTTGAAGTTTGTTAATGAAGAGGGCTTGCTGTAAATTAAGCTTGAATATTTAAAATTTAGAGTCCATCTCTAAAAACCTTTATGCTGATGCTGCTACTTTGAGTTTTTTCTCCATTACCTTATGGATGGTGTTACCTAACCTACCTGTCTTGCAAATTGCAGGTGTTGATGAAGCATATCCATTTTAATTGAACTGTTAACCCATGGGAGAATTTCACTTACTCTCTCTTAATGGCATTTATGTTTTTAGATTATTTAGCGGCTTTGATTACTTAGAAGAACCCCTTATGATTTATCAAGTAAAATGACATGATTAATGTTGTACATTATACTTTCTTTAATATGATTTTACAAGTGGAAAGAAGCATCTGGATTTAATCACAAAATTACATTGAGCATCAGTGGTGCATGTAAAGCAGCTCAGACTAGTGCTGGATATATAATTTCTCCTGTGATTACAGACATCTTTTGGTTATTCCAATTTTCTAAAGACTGTCACCTTTTTAGCCAGTTTGCAGAAAATAACAATGGTAGAAACAGGCACAGTTAGAGACAGTTCAGGAGATCAGGGAATTCTTATAAGTGTTTATGGTTTCATTTTATTTTAATTATTATCGACATAGAGTCTTCAATTTTTCTAGCAGTGAGCTTCTGTATAACTTTCTTAGGAAAGAAGTTCATGGTGATTTCTCTTCTTTTACCATAATGCTTGCTGCCTTCTCTCCCTCCTCCTCCTTCCCTTTTCTCTCTCCACTGACATTTCCTTTTTGGTTTTACATAGGTTTGTCTGGTTTACTCTTTAAATACATGCAGGATTATTGCTGGAAATGCCCTAAAAGAACAAAAGTTCCAAATCCATGTCAGTTTAAAAAGCCCCAAATAAATTGTTGCACAGAGAAGAAAGTTTTTAAAGTCTGACTTACTTTTGCCCATTGATTATATATCAGCTTTGAGATATGAGTAAATTACTTAAACTTCCTTAGCCAGTTTCTTTTTCAGAAAAAAATAGCAAAATAATACATATATGACTGTTGTGGTGAGTAAACACCACATTTATATTAACATCTTCCTGACATAAATATTAAGTGCTTCAAAAATATTAACTATTATCATGATTACTAGGCCAAGTTATTTTGTTTCCATTCTGGCAAACTTTCTACTAAAGATATATCCATTTATATAAATGAATATAAATAGAATATATACGAATAGAAAAAATGATTTCACTTTAAAAATAAAACTTTAAAAAAATGTTTAAGCTATTTTTTTTTTTTTTGAGAGAGAGAGAGAGAGAGAGCACAAGCTGAGGGAGGGACAGAGGGAGAGGGAGAAGCAGGCTCCCTGCTGAGTGGGGAGCTGAAAGCAGAGGGCCCAATCCCAGGGCCTAGGATCATGACCTGAGCCAAAGGCAGATGCTTGACCGACTGAGTCACTGGGGCACCTCAACAACTGTTTTGATTAAAAATGGAAATCTAGGCAAATGTATTTATATTTCTCCCTATCTAAATACTATGAACTTAAAATTTCATAGAGTGGAATAAAGTAATAATACTTTAAAAACCTCAGATAACTAGAATTAGAGACATTATTACTACAAACATTTGAATATCTTTCTGCACTGAAAATGTGAATTATCATTTAAATGGATAAACTTGTTTAAAGGTAACACTGTTTTTGAGAGAGAGAACATGTGACAGGGAGTTGGAGGCAGACCAAGAAAGAAAATCTTAAGCTGGCCATGGAGCCTGACATCTCAGTCTCACAAGCCTGAGATGATGACCTAAGCTGAAAAAGAGTTTGGACACTTAACTGACTGAATCACCCAGGAGTCCGTAGAGGTAACACAATTTAGAGAGCCTATCAAGAGAAGGAAAGAGCAATATTAGAGTTAGTCTTCATATGGGCACAAATGTAGTTAGTGGAAGCCTTAGTGGGCCAAAGATCAAAGGAATGAGCTAAGAGTTGTCTTTGGAAAGAATATTCCTCACCTTTAATCTTGCTTGCACAGCATTTGTTGTAGCTTCAGCTTTAAGTACATATAAACCCTTTAGAAAAACTAAAAGATATGCTTGGAGGGACAGGGTCTCAGAATGTGAACTGACACACCAAATGAGAGCTCGCTCTTCTTCATTTTACATTGAACAGGTCAGCATGGCTTCCTCTCCTCTTTCATGCAAATAGAGTAAAGCCTACAAGCCAATCTTTCCCATCGAGAGATCAAAAATGCTAAAACAGTAAAACAGGCTGATATACACATACATACATATATAATCAATTCTTTCCTATTTTCTTGATCCTCATGGTTTCATATATTTGCATATAGATATGAATATCTATCAGAAACTCTTTCCTTTTTTTAATCCCCATTTTTCATAGCAGCCTGTTTTAACATCTTCAATCTCTCTACAGGAAAGAGGCACGTAGATGAGTAGGCTTTACTTGAACGAAGGAGAAGTGACCATGGTGACCTGTTCAATACATAAGGAAGGAGAGATCTTATTTGGCATGCCCATTCACATATATATGCTGAGGAACTGAAGAAGTTCATGAAATTTCCAGATTATATGTCAAAAGAGTTTACATATATATCAAGTACCTATGGAATGAATACATCTACAAGGAATTGCAAAAGTAAAGGAGAGAGAAAATAGCAACAAAGTAACAATAAGGAAAGAAACAAAGAAGAAAATTCCCCAGGTCAAAAAAAGGAAATAAAAGTTTTTGAGAATACCATGTTAATGTGAATGACTTGTTTTTTTAAACATTTTCACCTAGCTTTGGCATTTAAAAATGCCCAAAGCAAATGAAAACTTTGAAATATTCCAGATGGATACTAATCCTTTTTCACTTACGTTTCTTAGATATGTCATTTCTGAGTCTATAGCTTTTTTCCCCATTTTTATAGATTTTCATAAACAAAATTATGTGAATTATTTTTATTGACTCAATTTTTTACAAGTTATTTAATTTCATTCTATTTAGGAAACTTTTCCTTATATAAAATATATAAAATAGATTACAAAAATATAGTCTCCTATATTTTTCCTACAAATATTCAATGTTTATATATTTTTATCACTTTTATGCTATCTATAAAACATAGATTTATTTCCCTATATGAATAATATATATTACAGTATGCTATTTTTTCTCTTTAATGAAATAAAATATCATATGCTCTATGAATCTTGTTGAAATTTTGAAATTTTGTTTGAAATTACATTAGATAAATTTTGGGTGCTTAGTATTTCTGTACTGTTTATAGCTGACACATAGAAATATAATTGAGTTCTCAAAATTGACTTACACTTCCAAACTTGCCAAACTCTAACTTTAATAAAATTATGGATTCCTTTAATATTTTCCTTGATCATAGTTATATTATCTGTAAAAAGTCACTATTTGGCTTCATCCTTTCTAACTCATATTTTAAGATTTTTTTCTTTCCTATTCTACCAATTATTATTACCAGTAAAAGAAATATCCCTATTATTCTCCTATAAATAATCTCATTTTAACATTTACAGATGATAAATATATTTATTTTACATACTTGTCTATTTAACTAAGGATGTTCCTTTTTCTATTTCTATATTTTGATTGCTAAGAATATTTTTAAAAGGATGAATATCTGCTGATAGTAAATTAATGGAATTACTTTTCACATCTCTTGATATGATGTTTGTCTCTCTTACTCTATTTAGTGCAGCATATTGCACTAATTGATATTCTAATGTATAAATAATTCTTAGTGTCCTGAGAAGAGTATATATTCCTCCTGAATTTCGGTTTTGCGTACGTGTGATTTATTTTGTCTGACCATATTTATGATTTGTGTTTCTCTGTTCATAATAGAGATTACAGTAAGCCATCTGTTTCATATGCACTGATTTGGGTTTCTGAGGAACACCTTAGCTCAATAACAGAATTAGACACATTGCCTCTGGAACTAACCTCTGTAACATTAGTGGAAATTAGCTTATTTCCATTCCTTGAAGTTTGTGTAATTTATCTCTGAATTGTCTGGCACAGATGATGTTATGTAAGTAGATTTTTAAAACTGATTCAACTATTTTAAGATCAAACCAATTCAAACTATTTTAAAGTTTTTGTCATTTTTATATTTTATATTTATAAATAATCAAGTCTTTTAAATTTTTCATATACACTGGACATGTTTTTTTCAAAGTTTCTTTTTACCTATAGCTTAGAAAATATCCCATCTTGGGACTCCTGGGTGGCTCAGTGGTTGAGTGTCTGCTTTTGGCTCAGGTCCTGATCCTGGGGTCCTGGGATGAGTCCCTCATTAGGCTCCCCAAGGGAGCCTGCTTCTCCCTCTGCCTTTGTCTCTGCCTGTTTCTTTGTTTCTCATGGGTAAATAAAAATCTTAAAAAACAATCCCGTCTTTAGTTGCATCCTTATTTTCATATTATCTATTTACTTATTATTTGTCAGACATTTGGTTATCTTGTTTCTTCTAATTAAATAGCATTTTATATTGTCTTCTTTAATGCATCTATTTTCAAATCAATCAATTTCTGTTTATACTGTTAAATTTTTATTCTACTTTGATTTTTTAACTTATTTGAGATAACTTAGAGGATGTTGTGGAAATAGTACAAATATTGTGCAGCCTGACTAAATTTTCCCCAATGGTAACACTTTATATAAGTATAATATCAAAACCAGAATATTGACATTGGTGTGTTCATGAACACAAGACTATAGATCTTACTCAGTTTCACCAAATTTTATAAGTATCTATGTGTATGTGTGGTTTGCTGCAGTTTTAGTCTATGTTTAAAGATTTGTTTATGTAATCCTTACCCAATCAAGATTCAGTCCTGTTTCCTCACCACAAAGATATTTTCTTGTTTTTGTTCTCAGAAGTTTCTTCATTTACAGACTGTTATGCAAATGAATTCATGTATCGTATAACCTTCTGAGATGGGCTTTTTTCACTACAGATATTGCCCTTGAGATTCATTCAAGTTGTTACATGTATCAGTAGTTTTGTTTTGCTTTGTTTTGTTTTGTTTTTAATTCCCCCCCAAAAAATGCCATGGTATATGTATGTATCACAGTTTATTTGGCCATTTACCTATTGCAGGACAGGGCTGTTTCCAATTTCTGGCTACTACAAATAAAGCTGTTATGAACATTCATGTATAAGTTTGGGTGTGAACATAGGTTTTTGTTTCTCTGGGATAACTGTTTAAGAATCAATTAGCTGGGTCATATTATATGTGTAGTTTGATTTTATAAAAAACTTCCAAATAATTTCTAGAGTGTAATGTTATGCCATGTTACATTCTTAGCAGAAATGTATAAGAAAATTAGTTTCTCCAAATTTTTGCTAATGTTTAGCTTTTTTAAGAAAAAAAAAGCAGAAAAACAATTTTAGCCATTCTGATAGGTATGTAGGAATATATCCCTGTAGTTTTAACCAGTGATTCTCTAGCAGTTAATGATGTTGAACATATTTTCATGTGCTTATTTGCTATTCATATCTCCTCTTTAGTGAAAGGTCTGTGCATGTCTTCTGTCCATTTTTGTTGTTGTTGTTGTGTTCTAAGTTTTTATATTGTCTAGGTATAAGTCCTTTTCAGATATGTGGTTTGTAAATATTTTTTCTTTAACTGCCTTTAACTTTTGAGTGTTTTTCATATGCAAAAATGTTTTATTTTGATCAAGTCTAGTTTATCCATTTTTTTTTTCTTTTCTGGTTTATGCTCCTTGTACCATGTCTGAGAAGTCTTCATCTAGCCCCAGAACCCAAGCATTTGCTCATATATTGACTTCTACAAGTTTTGTAGTTGTACATTTGAATCTATAATCCATGTTTAGTTAATTTTTATAAAGTGTGAAGTTTAGTTGAAGTGTTTTTGTTTGGGGGCTTTTTAATTTTTTTTGGTATTTGTTTGTTTTGTCTATAGATAACCAATTGCTCTTGCAAAGATTATCCTTCCTTCAGTGAATTTCTTGGGCAATACTGAAGGAGCGTTCCAGTCAAATACAAATACTGAAATTTACACTGTTTGGGTGATGAAACTGCATAATTTGTGTTTCCCTTTTTAACTTTCCAAATTGTCTTTACTATTCTGGAAATACTACTGTAATAGGAAAAAAAAGTAAGTTAAAACATAAAGGTAGTACTTGGGAGATGCTATGAAAACACTATTCATTACCCATGTTTTAATCCTATAGATATGCTTCAATCATTTACTGTTATAATTTCAATTCTGAAACGTAGATGAACAAAAATACTTTACTGTTCACGTTGGTTTGATCCAAAAGATTTTTAGACAGAACATTTGTAAAAGATTAATTGTTTAAATTAATAAGATTCTTTTCACTACTTATAAATTTGTAAGATTTTAATTACGGCATTGCATTAGTGTTTTTTAAAATCTCCCTAATAAACACTCTAAATTTATTCTTAGATGGTTTTATTGATGAAAGGAAGCAGTTTATGAAGTTTTGAGATTAGTGCCTGAAACCTAAACAGATTCCATTGAATTAGACAAAAGGCATATAAAGATTAAAAATTGAATGTATCATTACGATGCTGGTAGCAATGAAGAACTAAAAAATTAGGTGAATCGTATATTCTGTTATTTTTCTTTCCTTTTAATGAAATGTACTTAGGTTTGCATTACCCTTTCAGATTCCAATTAATCCATCGCAAAAGCCTCGGCATGAATACCCATGTGAATTTTTCTTATATGTTTTGTTCACTTCCACAATAACAACAACTAATTATATGAAACTTCAAATGAATAAGGGGAGGTCATTATCATACAAATGCCTTTTAAGTAGGCAACTCTTTCTCAAATTAGCTTTAAAAGACTACCAGCATTTGTTTCCAGTACCCCTAAATGACCCTGCTTACCTTAAAGCCATATAGGGAACCAGACTCAGACTTTCTGGGTATATTTGCAAGCTACAGGGTTCCGTGGTCTGGTAATATGATCATTTGAATGAATTATGGGTTATTGATGTTTACTACTAATAGGTTAATATTTAGGTTCATTTAATTTTTGTATATTTAATAATTAAAATGGTAACATTTACTCATCTTCTGATCTCTAGTGATGATTAAAGTTTTATATATGTTTATTTAACATTCAGCAAAGTTGAATTATTACAATTTTTCAAGAATTATATCGAATTCAACATTCTATGAATAAGTAACTATGACAAGGAACATTCGTGGATAGTCAATTTTGACAACTGGTATTTCTTTAATATCAGAGCACAGTGCTTATAAGGAAGGCTGACTGGATTCAGGGCTTTACAATATGGTAGCCCTTTGGCTTGATTGTCTCAATCTGTTGATTGACTCACTGTATCATAATAAGGCCAATGAGATTATTTTAATAAATAGTATTCTAGGAAAGTCCACTTCTGACATTTTAAATCTGCCTAGCTCTCTCTTCTTCTTCCTACTGCTCCTCTTCTCCAATTTGATAGAAACCTTGTCTCCTGACATCTCCATTGTTTCTATTATCTCTGTGCTGGGTTTATTATTTCCTACTTATTCCAAACCTCATCATTCTTTCTATGGCCTCAAATGTTTCTGTAGGTCTGAAATTCAGTAAGCCTTTGTCCTCCATCTTAGCCTCTTATGACACTTGATCTTGTATCAACCCAAAACTGTAAGATTTGCCTTTGAAATTAATTTATCCAGCGCTGCATGAGGGAATTCCTGAAAAATGTGAGTTAGATCTAATAAAAATTCATGATCAACAATATTAGTTTGGTCCTCCCTACTGACCAGCAAGCTTTCTGTGCATTGACCACCATTTTCTAACCTAATTTCTGGATGTTTTCCACTCTCTTCCAGCCCCAGAATTATACTCTCCCTATAATCTCAGCAGAGGACACTATCTTTCGGGGTAGAAAGGTGATCAAATTTCCCTCCTCACCTACCTCCTGCCAATATTTGTAGCCTTATCTAAATCTAGACCCTTACCACAGAAAAGAAGGTCTACTATTGTGCACAAGTTCATAATACCATGATCTTCTAACATCATTGTCAACAATGGTAACCTCCTATTTTAATATCACAGCTTCATATTGATAGCCTTTTCTCCTCAATCTTTTTATCTCCAGTCTTAAAAAGATTAAAATGTAATCTGGCATTTTCCATGTAACTTCAAGTACAATTAAGTAATCTGTAGATAAATCTCTTAAAAAAATAGTAAACTATATATTATCCTTGTTTTTCAATCACTTCACCTATACTGGGATGCTCATGCATTCATTGGATTCTATTCTATTCTGACTTACTATCTCTGAGGTATAGAATGGTACTAATAAATACTTTTATTTTAAAATTATGCCTCCTCTTGCTCTCCGATGCATTTCTCTAATAGTAGAGTCTATTGCCTTTCCTTAATTCCGGTACTTCTAATCTATTTCTCATATAGCTTCTGTTACCCTTTATTCACCATTTAAAAGTTCAGTTCTCTTTGCCTTTGCCCTTCTTGCCTCTCTTCAGTTTGAATTCTGAGAATTTCCTCAGGTTGTTCTAACTCACATACATTGCTTCACATGCCACTGACTTTCTGAAGAATAGCACAATGAACATTTTCATCACATGTTCTCTTGAGCTTTGACATATATAGCTGGTTACCTGTTACACATTTTTATAAAAATGAGTAACTCCTAAGCATATCATATTCAGGGTGGATCAAATAGAAAGTGGACTTACCTCCTTCTCACCATCACTGCCCTAAAAAACAAACAAATAAACAATCAGACAAAGAGCTACTTCTTCTGCATTCTACATTCAGGGACTGGCATTAACTTCTATCTAGTCAATAAAACAGAAATTGAGGTTCATCCTTGATTTGTCCTTTCTCTTCATTTCCCTACATCTAATCAGAAAATCCAGCTTGCTCAATAACTTAATTAACTCTTGCATTTTTTTCCTTACTGTTAGTCTAAATGCTTCAGATTAGTTCACCATGCTTGTATTTTCAAAACTTGAATATATTTCTAGTACTTCCTCACAGTCTATTCTTGTTTCCATTCAAATCATTCTCTACTATATCCAAGAATATTGCTTTTACTAAAGAGCATATATAAATAGACCATACTCCTGATTTAAATCGTTACCTTAAGGATAAAATTCAAATGTTTTATTATGATATTAAATGTTCCTTATGAATTGGCCTTTATCTACAATTCAGGAGAATATGTTAATCTTCACCATAATATATCCTCTTTTCTTCCCATGTGAAATATAGGTCCTTTTTATTTTTTTAAAGATTTTATTAATTTATTCATGAAAGATATAGAGATAGGCAGAGACATAGACAGAGGAAAAAGTAGGTTCCTCACAGGGAGCCTGATGTGGGAGTCTATCCCCAGACCCAGGATCATGCCCTGAGCCAAAGGCAGAAGCTCAACCACTGAGCCACCCAGGCATCCCAATATAGGTCATTTTTAAAATATGTTACACCATGTTAAATCATATGTCTTTCAGATACAGCATGTTATTCTTTATTCTAGGAATATTATTGCCAATAACTTTGCTCAATTGCTTATGATTTTTCCCACTTTCTAACTATAGTAGAAGGTACAAGTTCCTCAGAACACCATCCATGACCATTCCAAGCCAGATATTTCCTATGCTCCCCACAACCTCTATTATAGCATTTAATAACCTTTATGAGATACTTTTCTTTTTTGTCTATCACTCCTAGAAGATTGTGAGGCGATTAGAGATAAGGCCCATGTCTTATTCATCTTTGAATGCCTCACGTACAGCATGGGGCCTCAATTATTTAAGCACTCGAGTACTTATTGATTGAATAAATGAATAAATACACCTTTGACCCCAAGTAGATTACTCTTTTCTTATGAAAGGAATTCTCATATCTGCCAGACAGTGAAGTATGAACAAGATCAGTTTGATTTTAAGCCCTTCTATTCAAGATTCCAGACAACTCATCTTTCTGACACATTAATTCTTCAAATGTATTTGCAACATTGCATGACTTTCTTTTATATTCATTTTTTACTTTTCTGCAATTTTGCCTTAGATTTATTGAATTCAAGAAGATCCTTCTCTCTCATTTACTTTAAAACTGATATATATTTGTGGATTTTGATCAACATAGTCTTCAGTCAATAAGATCATTTTTAAATTCTGGTGGCCTTTATGTGCTAACCATAGCAAGTAAATGAAAGAAAGGCAGCATTTAAATGAGGTTTCTGAAGTGAGGTCAATTCACCTGCACATTTAGAATATCAACAAATTCACTCAAACTACTCATGCTATTCAAAATGTGGCAACTTTATGTCCTGTAACTGGATAATTACTTCCCCTGTCCCATCCTACCTGGGAAGCTGGGCAAAGTAAGTTGCTAATTAATATCTGCAATCAATCAATTCAGATTCATAGTCCTTTTTTAAGCTAGTTTAAAGTCTTTTCTTTTTGGATGACTCAGCTTTTTGTAGATGATTGTTCAGATTCCCTATACATTCTGCATCTCCTGGATGACTTTTTGAGTGCTTGGGATAAGGGAGTATGCTTCAGAATCCTGGCTGCAGGATGATTTTTTTTTTTCTGGTCTGTCAATCTAGTCTTTTGGGCATTGGGACATTACCCATTGCCATAGTCTGTAGATTCAGAAATTTGTACCAGAACAAAAATATCCACTCTCTCTACCTGTTTGTTCTATCCTAGACTGCTTCCTGTTTGCTGTCCAGCTCTGTCAGCCCTTTCACATCGCCTCCCTGTGACTCATTGGAATATTAGGAATGTATGCATGCCCTGCATAGGATGTACTGAGCTAGTAATGCTGTGTAAGGCTATCAATTATGCCACATTTTACAGCAAATGATATGCTTTTTTTCGAGGACATACTGGATATGGCTTAAAGGTTGGAATCACCCAAGCTATGCCTCCCAACCCAAGTGTGCAATTATTCATCCCTGGCTGTCTGATTTTTGAGGATTTTCTAACATTTTCTCTCTCCTTGGAGTTCCATGGCAAGAGAGAAAAATGGAGAGAGGAAAAAAAGCACAGACATGAGCATGTCTGTCTCTTGCCTTAACTGCAGCCCTCTGGCATGGAAATACTTTCTCCATTTTTCCCTTTCTCTGAGAAGATTTTCATTTCATCAAACAGTGAGGTGAAGTTCTGAAGTTCTGGCTCCTGATAAGTTACCAGCATGTTAAATAATTTAGAAATGTCTCTTTTCTCTTAATAAAAAATAACTCTTAAAGTAATAGTATTGTTATTATACAAAAACTATTCGAGACTTGTAAGTAAATAATTGTATTTTAGTTCTAGGTTGTATGTATCTGTGGATACAGTCCATATGGAGTTATAAGACATAAAGGTATACAAGATCCTAGAGTAAATGAGTAAACATTTTAAAAATATGCCTTCCCATTACACATTTTAATGGATTTTTATATCCTTATAGTAGACACAGTGGTGCCCTTCAAGACAAGGATATTCGTTCTCCCAAGCTGCCAGGAATATTGCCTGTTAATGTTGTAGGGCTGTCCCTATCCATCAATTGACCTTGGCTGAAGGGAGCTGATTAATCCAAAGTTACCAGCCCTAAGGGCGGCTTAAAATAATTCTAATACCAATTTTCAAAGTATGGGGGCTTTTTCCATACCCCCAAACAATTCTCAGACACCAGTTGAGTGTCCTACAGTCCAATAGTGACACCACCCACCTGGAGATAATGTGAGATCCCATAGATTAAAGGTTTAGTTGCAAGTCCAGGTTATTATCTGCTCTGACCAACATCTGTGTAGATCAGTGATTTCAATGACTCTCACACCTTGGGTTCTATTATTTTACTAATATGGCTCACAAACTCAGGAAAACATTTTACTTCCTAGAAGACAGCTTATTATAGAAGGATATAACTCAGAAACAGCACCATGGAAGAGATACACAAGACAAATATGCGGGAAAGGACATGGAACTTCAATGCCCTCTTCCAGCTCACTGTGTTCCCAATAACTCCAAATGGTATCCAACCTCAAAGCCCTCCAAACCCTCTTCTTTTGTTTTTTTATGGAGCCTTCATTACATGGGCACGATTGATTGAATCATTGACTACTAGCGATACATTCAAACTCCAGTCCTTCTTCCCTCCCCAGGGCCAGGAAGTGGGACTGAAATTTCTAACCCTCCAATGATAAGGTTGGATCTCCTGACAACCAGTCTCATTCTTGTGCTTTCCAAAAGTCACGCCATTAACATTAACTCAGGTGTGGCTGATAGGGTTTCATTAGGAATATTAAAACACCTTCATCACTTGTGTCACTTAGGAAATTCCAAGAGTTTTAGAAGGTCTATGTGAGAAACAGGGACAAAGATGCAGTATATATTTAATCATAATATCACAGGGTCCATGTTCAATAACTGGTTGATAGAGGGTTAAGAGAACCATCTTTTCACCTCTGTTCAGACCAAGTCTGAACTGCCATCCCTGCTGCAGCTGCATATAGAAATTGCTAAAGCTTCTGAGGCAATATATCTAGGTTCAATCTCTCCCTCTGTGAAAGCACTGCTGCTCCCTTTTCATAGTTTCCTGAGAACTCTCCTCAACAAGCCACCTTCAAGTAAATCTCCAGTTCAGAGCTTATTTCCCAGAACACCTGACCTATGAGAGCTGGAATAGGGATTTTGGAGCCAGGTTGATTCCCTACTCAGTAGCAACTGCATCACAGTTCAGTATTTCCTCTAGCCAGTCCTGCTCCCCTCACTGCCTCATGTCCCTTTTTTCTCAAAGCTTTCCTTTAATAATTACCTCATGTGTAAGATCTGTCTCAGAATCTGTGTCCTATGGAAACTCAAATCCAACAATCCAGATGCTATCTTTGTTTCAGGGCATAGAAAAAGGAAAAAAGCATGTTAGAGATAAATAATTAAGATTATAATCCCTTAAATTTTCACAGTATTTTATACATTGTCAAGAAAACTGATATAATTTCTAGGTTGATCTGAGTAAAAGAGCAGGGAAGAGAAAGACACTGAAAGAAACCAGATAGCATTAATTGTTTGAGATTGATGTTTAAACCTATGACTGTGACTTAGATTTCTACATGTTAACCTGTAATTCTTCTGTTAATCTGAGAAATACTTTGATCTTACTAATAAGAAATAAATAGTAAATAGGATCAATCACAATTCAACCTCCTTATTTCTTGTAAATATACACTTGGCCATGTCAGAAACATTGAAAACCACAAAGGAAGAGAAGAATGTCTTTGAAAATATATGATGTGGGGGCAGTCCGGGTGGCTCAGCAGTTTAGTGCCTGCCTTTGGCCCAGGGTGTGATCCTAGAGTCCTAGGATCGAGTCCCACATCGGGCTCCCCGCATGGAGCCTGCTGCTCCCTCTGCCTGTGTCTCTGCCTCTCTCTCTCTGTCTCTTGTGAATAAATAAATAAAATCTTTTTAAAAAAATTCAGGATAAACTATTTTTTAAAGATTTTATTTATTCACTAGAGACACACATAGAGAGAGGCAGAGACAATAAATAAAATCTTTTTAAAAATTCAGGATAAACGATGTTTTTTAAGATTTTATTTATTTATTCATGAGAAACACAGAGAGAGACAGAGAGAGGCAGAGACACAGTCAGAGGGAGAAGCAGGCTCCATGCAGGGAACCCGATGTGGGACTACATCCCAGGACTCCAAGATCACACCCTGGGCCAAAGGCAGGTGCTAAACCGCTGAGCCACCCAGGGATCCCCAGTATAAACTATTTTATATCCTTTAGAATATATTGCCTCTGTAAAATAGTAGGAAAAAGTCAAAAGAAGATAAAATATGAGAAAGAAATAGATGATGGGAAAAGATGAAGTAAATATGCATGAAATAAATTATGTAAGAAACTCAAACAAATCTATGGACTCCACACAGACAGAAGTAAAAGACTGACATAATACCGCAAAAGAAAAAAAAAAAAGTTGTCACATTGAAAAGAAACTCAAAGATATTTTTCTGTATTAAATTTTTAAATGGAAAATGGTGATGATAACAGACATAAAAGGAAAACTGAAGAATCAATACTTAAAGATCATTTATGATCCTGAGTGTTCAAAAAAAGTGAAAAAAAATGAATGATAGAACAAATAAATCTTGTACTAGAGAAGGTCTTTATGTGAATATTGATATGAGGAGTCAGTTGTGACAGAGTATAATCAACTAAAAAAATACACAAAAGCTAATTTTTTGCAACGCTTTAAAATTATAAGGGGAGGGGGAAAGATAATCTAATGATCTTAGATTTCTTGATGTAACACTATTATTGTTTTGAGTGATCTTCAAAACATTTGCCCAAACATCCTGTTTTCATTTGCAAAGATACTTCTATAGATGTTGGATTTTGAAAAAAAAAAAATGCTTTACACCTATTCAAAATGTTTTACTTTGATATGTAATTATAACACTTAAACTATAGTAGGAAAATATAAAAGTGATGTATATACTTAAAAGATACTGAGAATGGATGTCTTAATAATTCCTTTGAATCTGGTTATAAAATAAAACCAAGTGTTTAAATGTACTTTTATTTTTTTTAAAGATTTTATTTATTTATTCATGAGAAACACAGAGAAAAGGCAGAGACATAGGGAAAGGGAAAAGCACGCTCTTCTCAGGGAGCCCAATGTGGGACTCCCTGAGCCCTGAATCAAAGGCAGATGCTCAACCACTGAACCACCCAGGCATCCCTTAAATGTATTTTTTTTTTAAGATTTTAATTATTTATTCACGAGAGACACAGAGAGAGAAAGAGAGACAGAGACATAGGCAGAGAGAGAAGCAGGCCCATGCAGGGAGCCCCATGTGGGACTCGATCCCGGGACTCTAGGATCATGCCCTGGGCTGAAGGCGATGCTTAACCGCTAAGCCATCCAGGTATCCCTAAATGTACTTTTATTTTTTATTTATTTATTTTTCTAAATGTACTTTTAAAAGAAAATATGTTTACTGTCAAAATAATAAAACAATAATAATGTGCAAGAGTTCTTTATTGAATGTCTAAACTGTCCAGGCATAACTTATGCATATCTCATATAAATTTCACAATGATATCATCAAACATGTATTTCTATATCGGTTTTATAGGTTAGTAAAGATGCCCCCCAAAATAATGCTTTCTCCTAACGATCACAAATTAAAGAATAGGGAAATATTTTAAATCATGGGTTGCCTGACAACAAATCCTACAAATGTTCTTTTTTTGTTTGTCTTCTTCAAGGAATACATGCTAATACCCACAGACATAGCTTTTGTAAAAGAAAAATACTGTTCATCTTTGAAGGATTAAATAGGCCATCCCCTCAACATTTATCAGATACATTTATCAGTAATCAATAAAATCCACATTGTCTCTAACTTCCCTAGTAAAGCAGTTTTACATCAATCTATATTTTCCAAAAAATTAAAATTAAAAAAAAATCTAGATTTCCCATCTTTTCATCCCCAGGTGCAATTTATCCTAATTCATTTCTTTCTAGAGTTTTTCATTCTCTCTCTCTTTTACTTTTCTAGTAATGACCAATGACATTGTTTTCCAAGATTCATTGGCTTATTCTTACCTACTTAGAATAGAGTCAAAGATATTTGTATCTCCTTACTTTGTGTCTACCAGCTTCTGTGTATCCTATGAACAAATGATGGAATCAAATTTTCTAAGCATAATGTCCATCTATCATCCTGTCCAATATTCTACAATCTTCCTTACTTGGCCTTCAAGGCCATGATTGGGTTCACTCCAACCCAATTTATCAATCATACTTTTTACTAGATCTAAGCCTGAAAAGTAGTGACATATAATGGAAGTGCATACAATTCAAAGGTTGACAGGCTGGAGTTACAATTCAGAATTCACCATTTGCCAGCTGTGTGACATTGAAAAAGTCATTTTGAAATCATTTGAATAATTTCCCCATAATTGTATTTTTAAATGAATAAAATACATTATAATTTTTGTGATCACAATTTTAAACCTTTCTGAAATTAGTTACCCTATTGCAGGGGCTTGATTAAGGCTAATTAACTTCCAAAAAGAATGCATCTTTCAGTTGTGAAAAATTTCCTATTAAGGTGTGTGTGTGTGTGTGTGTATGTTTATTCCCAACTCAGGAAGTGGGGACCTAGAGTATTTCAGAAAGAACAAGCAGTGTATCCAAAAGATGTATTAAGTTACTATATTATATTAATATTCATATATTCATGTGTTAATTTTTCAATGGTAGTGCATTCATCATACAATGTATGATTTTTGTTGTTTTATCCTGTCATTTTATCTCAGCTACTTATGTGCTACTAAATAAATACCTAAATATCAAAGCAGAATATTCTCCATCTGTACTCTTGTTGCTATAGCTTCAGCTCTTTGTTTTGTTACTATTAGATTAAAAAAAAAAAAACATTTATACCACTCTTGATAAAGTACATTTATAAGAAGCAACAGTAAAATTTATAATAAATTTTTTGAGCTCTATGGGTCAAAGCACAATTTCATTTTGAAGTTGTCATTTAATACTCAAATGTACATAATAAAAGCCGACATTTCATAGTATTATCTACTATTCAACAGGAATTCTTATTATTGTTCACTATTGATATCATGTTGAAAGATAATAAGATTTTAAAATTCTGAACTTTACATGAAAATGGGAACATTTCCCATTGTGTATGAGATGCTAAACAGAATCTTCTTTAAGGGAACAATGGGCATTGGAACAAAATTTTCAATATCCTTCTTCCCTACTTCTGTTTTAAGAAATGTCAAAAACAGTGTGAAATTTTTATGTACTAATTAATAACACATCTAGGGAAACTCAATGAGTATCTATAAATAAATCTGTACGTGAAAATCGCTCATATGTGCACTTACTTGCAGAGATCCATATAGTATGTTGATAGGCAGAGAGCTAAATAGATCAATAGATAGATGATAGGGAGTATTTACTAGGAATGCTACTGCTTTCCCTATTGTAGATCCTCAGGATCTTTGCTTTTCAATATATAGAATTTATAATCCTTTCTCTGAGAAGAAACAATATGATGCAGACTCCCAATTGTATTTTAAAAATCTTTTGTACTACTTAATGCCTACACACTATGTTTTAAAAAACTTCTTGAATACTATGTGCATGAGATTTGGAAATATTCAAAATCAAGAAAATAGAAAAAAAATAAGAATTCACAATATTATGGTCAAAACCAAAATCATTTTAAAAAAATTGTCTAATTTTTTGGAACAAGATGATTAAGAAATTATAAAAATAATAATAAAAAGAATATTGCCTCAACTGAGAGGGAATGAATTATTTGAAGGCATTAACATATCTCAATACAAAGCTTTATCTTCTCTAAAGGGTCTATTTCTCTAATAAATCAATTATGGGAGATATTTATTTCATTTCAAGCAGGATTCATTGGGTGGCTTTCCTTTGTGAAGCATTACAGCTACAGAGATGAATATCTGTCCCCAAGAATCTCAGTTTGTAAGAGATAAGAACATGTTTCAAAATATTTCAGATGGCATAAGAACTTTTCATAGTTAACCTATTAGATACAAAGAAAACTCTGATATATTTTATAAAACTAGAAATAGCATAAGTCATTATCTCATGGAAAGCCAATAAAATTATAACTGAACAACAAAATATAAAACAAATAATGCTTGTAACTGGAAAATTGTAAACTCCCTTTAAAATAATGAGTTAAACTAAAATTTCATAATATAGGATAAAATATATATCAGAACCTATGATATTTAAGTATAAAAGAGCTATGAGGTAAATTTACGATATCAAACTTTTATAGGACTTGATAAAAAAATTAAAACTAGATGAAACAGACTTCTAATGGCTATGAGGACTTCACTTGTATCAGACCAATTTTTCTCCTGAGAACACTAACACTAGAAAATATACCAATAAAAAAAAATCCAACTATATGAAGGCATGAGAGAGGAGGAATAAATCCAAGATTCCACAGGGAAAGAAAGAAGCTTCTTTCTTTCCTATACCTGCCCCATGTTATTTCCATCATTTGTTGAGTACTGATGCAAAGTTGTGCTGCCTAGCAGAAAGCAGAAATCTAGAGGTTTCTCAAAAGCATCTAAAGTCCAATGAAAAGAAAACTGGATTCCAGGGCAACTAAAGTAGATAAGATTTGGGGAAAAGACTAGAGAACCAAATAGTAAGACCAGAGAAAAAGAAACTTACAGACATAAGTCTGACCTTTATATGAAGTTAGACCACAATTTATTGTCAAATTCTAAGGAAGCAAGAGACATAGCCACTAGCCATAAAGCTGACTCACAGACCTAAGGAGGTGAAACAATGGAATACATGGGATTAATGCATACTTGGTCAATATGCTGGTAATTCTATTGAGAGCCCTGATGAGCTATGATCTGGGAATAAGCAAATTAGAATTAGACACGCTACCTCACCTCTCTACTCCCACCTAAAACATTTTAAACAAATGCAATTGGTCATGAAATGACTTGTTTATCACCCTACTCTCTTCACCCATCCAAGCACTAGCTGGTGGTATCATAGAAGAGCCACTGAATGATACCAATAGCACTAGACATGTGGTATCATTCAGAGGCTATCCAATTTATCTTATATGGTATCCAAAATTAAATATAAAAATATAACAAGAATGCCATGTAGCAAAACCTAATGACCAAAAACCAATAGAAAACAAAAGACAGGGATCCCTGGGTGGCGCAGCGGTTTGGCGCCTGCCTTTGGCCCAGGGCGCGATCCTGGAGACCCGGGATCGAATCCCACGTCGGGCTCCCGGTGCATGGAGCCTGCTTCTCCCTCTGCCTGTGTCTCTGCCTCTCTCTCTCTCTCTGTGTGTGTGTGTGACTATCATAAATAAATAAATAAATAAATATTAAAAAAAAAAAAAAGAAAAGAAAACAAAAGACAATGTATAGATACCTGAAATAGATTCAGATTTTGTAGTTAGCAGACATGGACTTTTAGATAACTGTGCTTAATATGTTTAAGAAGTGGATGAAAGAGCGTCTCACCAGAAAATCCCAATCAATAAAAAATAATCAGATGGAAATTCTAAAATAAAAATATAAAAACTAAAATGGAACCTCAATAGATAGGTATTATAAAGCAGACATAGCAGAAGATGAGAATATTTCTAAATCAATAGAAAATATCCAGAGTGATGAAGAATAAGTTGAAAAATACAGAAAACAATATAGTGAATATTGAATACTAATATTATTAATATTAAATATTAATGAATGAAAAGTTCTAATATACAGGTGATTGAATTCCCAAACATAGTTATAGGAAAGAGCATCACAAACAATATTTGAAGGGATAGTGAAGCAGATCTACTGAGACTGATGAAAAAACTCCAAATAAAATTCAATAAGTCATGTAACTGGGGATGCCTGGGTGGCTCAGTGGTTGAGTGTCTGCCTTTGGCTCAGGGCATGATCCTGCAGTTGCAGGATTGAGTCCCACATTGGGCGCCCTGCAGGGATCCTGCTTCTCCCTCTGCCTATGTCTCTGCCTCTCTCCTGTGTCTCTCATGAATAAATAAATAAAATCTTTTTTTTAAAGAAGTCATATAACTGACCAGCAGAATAAACTACACATAAGCATACACATATGTGTGTGTGCACACACCCACCCCCCCATTTAAATCAGGTCCATTAAATAAAAGTATTGAAAAAGAAAAACTTAGCCAGATTTTATATATATATATATATATATTATTATATATATATATTATTTAGATTATATATTAAAAATTATTTAGATTATATATAAATAAATATATGAATATAAATTATATAAATAAATATATATATAACTATTTCAAAGAATGACAGGTTATTTTTATCAGAAATTCTTTAAATTAGAATATTATAGAATGGTGTCTTTAAAATGGAGGAAATACTAGAAAATATTAGAATTCAATACCCAGTGAGAATATCTCTCCATCTAAATCACTGAATCAAAAACTTTTGCCTAATGGTGTCATATCACTAAATACCAAAGTATTCCATTTTATAACCACATCAGTATATTCCCATACACATTTCTTCCAGATTTATGTCTATGTAAATTTGAAAAAGCATAGAGTTCTTTTGATGCTGATCTCAGCTTTCCATGAGTCACACTTTGTAGCTTATTCCTTGAGGCCTGCTGGGACATGAGTCTAATTATAACTCTAGAAAAAAGAGGCAGACAATAAGATTAAATATATAAAGAAGTTAAAAAATCTTATAATCCTATTATTCCATATAGTCTTATATGGAATGATCTATCATTTTAAGATGCCTACTCTTGCATATATTTGTATTTTGAAATATATATTCCAAATAATAATTATAACCTCTAGTATATAAACTTTCTGATAAACTTATTTTTTACTTATGACTTATCTCAATTTTATATTGTTAACAATGAATACACAACTGTGTTAAAAAAGTAAAAGAAGTAAAAATGTCATATATGTGTATTATTTATGTAATAAAATTATTTTAAAAGATAGCAAAATATATGTCATGGAATTTGAGTTCCACAACTTCATCACATAGAAGGAGAAGTAGAGACAGAGACAAATAGTGGGTTTCTAGACACAGGAATTGAATCTATCTATCTATCTATCTATCTATCTATCTATCTA
This sequence comes from Canis lupus baileyi, assembly GCF_048164855.1. Lineage (NCBI taxonomy): Eukaryota > Metazoa > Chordata > Mammalia > Carnivora > Canidae > Canis > Canis lupus. The sequence goes on from NC_132849.1 coordinate 19,204,350, forward strand.
TCATCTATCTTTCTATCTAATTTCAATTTCCCTAGAATGGAAGGTTTAGCTCAAAGAGAGCATTTCATCACTAAGAATATTGAAATAAAGGCCAATATGCCTTTTGTTAAGAATGTCAACAGGTAGATCATAAATCCAGCTGAATTAATTTACACAAATGAAATTAGATTTTTTTTGTTTTCATTTTTCTGGTTCTTATTTCTTTTTGTCTTTTTTTCCCCTTTTTTCCTTCCCTCCTTCATCCCTTCCTTTCTCCCTCCCTCCCTCTTTCTTTCTTACCTCCCTTTCTTCCTTTTATTTATTTATTTTGTCTTTCTAAGCTAAGTAAGGCAATAGCTCCTAGAATCTAGGACGGCAGAAAGCATAGGACCTGTGTTGATAGCATAGCATACACTCATCTAACAAATCATTCAGACATGGAATATAACATTTATTTATTTATTTTTAAAGATTTTATTGGCAGAAGATGGCAGAAGAGTAGGATCCCCAAGTCACCTGTCTCCAGCAAATTACCTAGATAACTTTCAAATCATCCTGAAAACCTACAAATTTGGTCTGAAATTTAAAGACAGAACAGCTGGAATGCTACAGCGAGAAGAGTTCGTGCTTCTATCAAGGTAGGAAGATGGAAAAAAAAAAAAGAAATAAAAAAGCATCAAGGGAGAGGGGCCCACCGAGGAGCCTGGGGAGTCCCCCCAAGACAGCAAAGCCCCATCCCGGAGGAGCAGGAGCTTCACCAATCTTCCCAGACAGAAAGGCCCTCGCTGGGAGTTGGAGCAGGATCCCAGGAGGGTCGGGGATACCCTCAGGCTCCCAAGGGCACTAACAGACACCTATGCCCAGGGGAGAGCGTGCCACACCCCGCGGCCGAGCTCCCTAAAGGGCTGCAGTGCGGCCCCACCACCCGGGAGCAGCCCAGGCGGCGGCTCCGGCAGCGGCTTGGCAGAGGGGGCTGCACAGCCCCGGGAGACCAATTCAGAGGCGCAGGCCCGAGAGCCCAGGGCACCAGGGGACACAGCCCAAGATCCGGCACTCCCCCGGGACAGGCAGACCCGGGAGGGCCCAGGACAGCCTGGAAGCTCCTGCCTCCGGGTGCCCCCGAGCTGTGCAGATCAGCACCCTTGAGCTGTGCAGATTAGCGCCCTCCGCCCCCCGGAGCATCCAGGCCCCTGCAGACTGGGAGCTGTGGTAGTTACTGTGGGAGCTGACTCCAGGGCTAGAGAGCTGGGTGCTGCCACTGTTGTTGTTCCTCCTGGGGCTTCACAGGATAAACCCCCCCACTGAGCCTCACAGGGGCCTCACAAGATAAACAGGATAAACAACTCCCACTGAGCCCTGCACCAGGCAGGGGGCTGAGCAGCTCCCCCGGGTGCTCACACCTGAGAATCAGCACAGCAGGCCCCTCCCCCAGAAGACCAGCTGGAAGGACAGGGGAAAAGCAAGCTATTGACCAAGCAGCACTGGAATGTTTCAGGGGAAGTCGAGGGATTTACAGTATATAGAATCAGAGGATACTCCCCCCTTGTTTTTTATTTTCTATTTGCTTCCACCACCACCACCCCCCCTTTTTTTTTTTCAGTTTTTCTTCCTCTTTTTTTTTTTTTTTTTACTTTTTTCTTTTTTCTCTTCTGTCCTTTCTCCTTTTTCCACTACGACTTGTTTTTGGCCACTCTGCACTGAGAAAAAATGACTAAAAGAAAAAACTCACCTCAAAAGAAAGAATCAGAAACAGTCCTCCGGCCCACAGAGTTACAAAATTTGGATTATAGTTCAATATCAGAAAGCCAATTCAGAAGTACAATTATAAAGCTACTGGTGGCTCTAGAAAAAAAGCATAAAGGATACAAGAGACTTCATGACTGCAGTTTTTAGATCTATCAGGCAGAAATTAAAAATCAATGGAATGAGATGCAATCCAAACTAGAGGTCCTAACAATGAGGGTTAACGAGGTAGAAGAACGAGTGAGTGACAGAAGACAAGTTGATGGCAAGAAGGTAAACTGAGGAAAAAAGAGAAAAACAAAAGATCATGAGGATAAGTTAAGGGTAATAAATGACAGCCTCAGAAGGAAAAATCTACCTTTAATTGGGGTTCCCAAGGGTGCCGAAAGGGACAGAGGTCCAGAATATGTATTTGAACAAATCATAGCTGAAAACTTTCCTATCTTGAGGAGGGAAATAGGCATTCAGATCCAGGAGATAGAGAGATTCCCCCTAAGAGCAATAAGAACTGCTCAACACCTCGACATTTAATGGTGAAGCTTGCAAATTCCAAAGATAAAGAGAAGATCCTTAAAGCAGCAAGAGACAAAAAATCTCTAACTTTTATGGGGAGAAATATTAGATTAACAGCAGACCTCTCCACAGAGACGTGACAGGCCAGAAAGACTGGCAGGATATATTCAGGGTCCTAAATGAGAAGAACCTGCAGCCAAGAACACTTTATCCAGCAAGGCTCTCATTCAGAATAGGAGAGATAAAGAACTTCCAAGATAGGCAGAAACTGAAAGAATATGTGACCACGAAGCCAGCTCTGCAAGAAATACTAAGGGGGATTCTGTACTAGAAATAGGAAGTCCAAGGGAACAATCCACAAAAACAGGGACTGAATAGGTATCATGATGACACTAAATTCATATCTTTCAATAGTAACTCTGAACGTGAATGGGCTTAATGACCCCATCAAAAGGCGCAGGGTTTCAGACTGGATAAAAAAGCAAGACCCATGTATTTGCTGTCTACAAGAGACTAATTTTAGACATAAGGACACCTACAGCCTGCAAATAAAAGGTTGGAGAACCATTTACCATTCAAATGGTCCTCAAAAGAAAGCAGGGGTAGCCATCCTTACATCAGATAAATTAAGGTTTATCCCAAAGACTGTAGTAAGAGATGAAGAGGGACACTATATCATACTTAAAGGATCTATCCAACAAGAGGACCTAACAATTATCATTATTTATGCCCTGAATGTCGGAGCTGCCAAGTATATCAATCAATTAATAACCAAAGTTAAGACATACTTGATAATAATACTCTCAATCTTGGTGACTTGAATATAGCACTTTCTACAATCGACAGATCTTCTAAGCAAAACATCTCCAAAGAAACAAGAGCTTTAAATGATACACTGGACCAGATGGATTTCACAGATATTTACAGAACTTTACATCCAAATGCAACTGAATACACATTCTTCTCAAGTGCACATGGAACTTTCTCCAGAATAGACCACATACTGGGTCACAAATCAGGTCTTAACCAATACCCAAAGATTGGGATCATCCCTGCATATTTTCAGACAATAATGTTTTGAAATTAGAACTAAATCACAAGAAGAAGTCTGGAAGGATTTCAAACACATGGAGGTTAGGACCATCCTGCTAGAAGATGAAAGGGTCAACCAAGAAATTAGAGAAGAATTAAAAAGATTCATGGAAAATAATGAGAATGAAGATGCAACTGTTCAAAATCTTTGGGAAACAGCAAAAGCAGTCCTGAGGGGGAAATACATTGCAATACAAGCATCCAACCAAACTGGAAAGAACTCATATACAAAGCTAAACTTGCACCTAAAGGAGCTGGAGAAAAAACAGCAAATAGATCCTATACCCAGCAGAAGAAGAGAGTTAATAAAGATTCAAGCAGAATTCAATGAACTAGAGACCAGAAGAACTGTGGAACAGATTAACAAAACCAGGAGTTGGTTCTTTGAAAGAATTAATAAGATAGATAAACCATTAGCCAACCTTATTAAAAAGAAGAGAGAAAAAGACTCAAATTAATAAAATGATGAATGAGAAAGGAGAGATCACTACCAATACCAAGGAAAAACAAACGATCTTAAAAACTTATTATGAGCAGCTATATGCAATAAATTAGGCAATCTAGAAGAAATGGACCCACTTCTGGAAAACCATAAACTACCAAAACTGGAACAGGAGGAAATAAAAAACATGAACAGGCCAATAACCAGGGAGGAAATTGAGGCAGTCATCAAGAACCTCCCAAGACATAAAAGTCCAGGGCCAGATGGCTTCCCAGGGGAATTCTATCAAACGTTTAAAGAAAAAACAATACCTATTCTCCTAAAGCTGTTCGGGAAGATAGAAAGAGATGGAATACTTCCAAACTCGTTCTATGAGGCCAGCATCACCTTAATTCCAAAACCGACAAAGACCCCACCAAAAAGGAGAATTATAGACCATATCCCTGATGAAAATAGATGCAAAAATTCTCAACAAGAGACTAGCCAATAGGATCCAACAATACGTTAAGAAGATTATTCACCATGACCAAGTGGGATTTATCCCCAGGATGCAAGGCTGGTTCACTCAGAAAGCAATCAATGTGAATGATCATATCAGCAAGAGAAAAAACAAGAACCATATGATCCTCTCAATAGATGCAGAGAAAGCATTTGACAAAATACAGCATCCATTCCTGATCAAAACTCTTCAGAGTGTAGAGATAGAGGGAACATTCCTCAGCATCTTAAAAGGCATCTATGAAAAGCCCACAGCAAATATCATTCTCAATGGGGAAACACTGGGAGCCTTTCCCCTAAGATCAGGAACAAAACAGGGATGTCCACTCTCACCACCACTATTCAACATAGTACTAGAAGTCCTAGCCTCAGCAATCAGTCAACAAAAAGAAATAAAAGGCATTCAAATTGGCAAAGAAGAAGTCAAAGTCTCCCTCTTCGCAGATGACATGACACTGTATATAGAAAACCCAAAAGACTCCACCCCAAGATTGCTAGAACTCACACAGCAATTCGGCAGTGTGGCAGGATACAAAATCAATGCCCAGAAGTCAGTGGCATTTCTACACACTAACAATGAAACTGAAGAAAGAGAAATTAAGGAGTCAATCCCATTTACAATTGCATCCCAAAGCATAAGATACCTAGGAATAAACCTAACCAAAGAGGTTAAGGATCTATACCTTAAAAACTACAGAACACTTCTGAAAGAAATTGAGGAAGACACAAAGAGATGGAAAAATATGCCATGCTCATGGATTGGAAGAATTAATATTGTGAAAATGTCAATGCTACCCAGGGCAATTTACACATTTAATGCAATCCCTATCAAAATACCATGAACTTTCTTCAGAGAGTTGGAACAAATCATCTTAAGATTTGTGTGGAATCAGAAAAGACCCCGAATAGCCAGGGGAATATTAAAAAGGAAAACCATAGCTGGGGGCATCACAATGCCAGATTTCAGGTTGTACTACAAAGCTGTGGTCATCAAGACAGTGTGGTACTGGCACAAAAACAGACACACAGATCCGTGGAACAGAATAGAGAATCCAGAAGTGGACCCTCAACTTTATGGTCAACTAATATTTGACAAAGCAGTAAAGACTATCCATTGGAAAAAAAAAAAAAACAGTCTCTTCAATATGTGGTGCTGGGGAAATTGGGCATCCGCATACAGAAGAATGAAACTAGAACATTCTCTTATACCATACATAAAGATAAACTCAAAATGGATGAATGATCTAAATGTGAGACAAGATTCCATCGAAATCCTAGAGGAGAACACAGGCAACACCCTTTTTTAACTCAGCCACAGTAACTTCTTGCAAGATACATCCATGAAGGCAAGAGAAACAAAAGCAAAAATGAATTATTGGGACTTCATCAAGATAAGAAGCTTTTGCACAGCAAAAGGAACAGACGACTAAACTAAAAGACAACCTACAGAATGGGAGAGGATATTTTCAAATGACGTATCAGATAGAGGGCTAGTATCTAAGATCTATAAAGAACTTATTAAGCTCAACAGCAAAGGAAAAAACAATCCAATCATGAAATGGGCAAAAGACATGAAGAGAAATCTCACAGAGGAAGACATAGACATGGCCAACACGCACATGAGAAAATGCTCTGCATCACTTGCCATCAGGGAAATACAAATCAAAACCACAATGAGATACCACATAACACCAGTGAGAATGGGGAACATTAACAAGGCAGGAAACAACAAATGTTGGAGAGGATGTGGGGAAAGGGGAACCCTCTTGCACTGTTGGTGGGAATGTGAACTGGTACAACCACTCTGGAAAACTGTGTGGAGGTTCCTCAAAGAGTTAAAAATAGAACTGCCCTATGACCCAGCTATTGCCCTGCTGGGGGTTTACCCAAAACATACAGATGCAGTGAAATGCCGGGACACCTGCACCCCGATGTTTATAGCAGCAATGTCCACAATAGCCAAACTGTGGAAGGAGCCTCGGTGTCCATCGAAAGATGAATGGATAAAGAAGCTGTGGTCTATGTATACATGGAATATTACTCAGCCATTAGAAATGACAAATACCCACCATTTGCTTTGATGTGGATGGAACTGGAGGGTATTATGCTGAGTGAAATAAGTCAATCGGAGAAGGACAAACATTATCTGGTCCATTCATTTGGGGAATATAAAAAATAGTGAAAGGGAATAAAGGGGAAAGGAGAGAAAATGAGTGGGAAATATCAGAGAGGGAGACCGAACATGAGAGACTCCTAACTCTGGGAAATGAACAAGGGGTGGTGGAAAGGGAAGTGGGGAGCGGGTGGGGGTGACTGGGTGATGGGCACTGATGGGGGCACTTGATGGGATGAGCACTGGGTGTTATGCTATATGTTAGTAAATTGAACTCCAATAAAAAAATTAAAAAAAATAAAGATTTTATTTATTTATTCATGAGAGACAGAGAGAGAGAGAGAGAGATGCAGAGACACAGGCAGAGGTAGAAGCAGGCTCCATGCAGGGAGCCCAACATGGGACTTGATCCAGGTTCTCCAGGATCAGGTCCTGGGCGGAAGGTGGCGCTAAACCACTGAGCCATCTGGGCTGCCCAGGAATATAATATTTAATTCAACCTTGGCAAAAGAGAGAAGATAATGTAAATACTTTGAAACATTTAATAGTTTTTATTGAAGAGAGGAAAATTGAAAATGGGTATAAAACAAATTAAGGTGGATCACAATAAGCAAAATATTTGAGTAACAGTAGCATTGGATCCAGAATTTCTTCCACTAAGATGTCACACAATCAGCTTATAAACTAGAGACATCAACATAGTTAAATAGCATTTTTCATGTTTCTTTTTTTAAATGTGAAGTATTGTTTAAGGTCATGTCAGAAAGATTATCACATTCTTTTTTATAATTCACATGATATGTTCTGTGTAAGCTGTTTCAAGAAATGGTTTATCTCTGCAGGTAAATTTTCATATTTTCTATAATCATAAAACATCCCAAAAGAAACCCACAACAAAAACCATGCTTCTTGAAATGGTAATAAGGGAATATATATATATATATATATATATATATATATATATATATCTCATATATATATAATCATGTATATATATCATATATAATCATATATATATGGTATAGTATAAAAGTATAATGTATAGATTTCATCTTTTCTATGGTCAATATAGAAAAGAAGCTTTATAGATTATTTTCCAGCTTTTTGCAACCTCATTAATAGACACCACTAGGTATATTTCCACCTACTCAATGATTTCTTTGTGTTCATTCCTCCTGCTTCTTTATGCTTCATTTCAGTGAAGTTAGGAGTGAAGGCACCATAGACAACAATACTATGTCTCATGGGGAATGTTGGTACTGTTCAATAACGAGTGTTCAGAGAGCTCTTTTTCACGGTGAAAACACCTGGGAGAATGTGGCTTTGGAATATTTTCCAATGTTCCAAATAAATAACAACTTGAAGACTTTGCCTAAGAAAAGAAGCACACCTGCACACCTCAGGAAAAGAGTATGATGTGTCAGTGTCTTGCATTTTACTATTGCTGTGCATCACATTTATGAAGACATAATAAATAGTCGTAATAGAAAAAGGGTAGTTAGAATAAAATAAAGTGGTCCATCAAGTACTCAGCTCAAGTTTATTACTGCAATGGACTTGTGTTATAATTACCAACAGAGAAGAGAATAACTATAAGTTATTTTTATGTAAAAAGCATATTATACTAAGCCAACATAATAACACAGTTTTTATGAACCACAATAATTACACTGAAGAATCACACGAGTACATTTTCCTAAAAGAAGAAGGTAGGTGTTGATAAGCTACTATAGAATTTTACAGTTGCAATGAACAAAAATAATTGTCATGGCAAAATAATAAAAGTGCATTAACTTTTGTTGCAATGCTTGAGAGAGATTAAATAATAAAATTAAAGAATACTTATTAAATGATAAAAAGGTTTTATATCATGTTTAATGTCTTTATTTTGAAATGACATTTTTTATAGAAATTCTCTGTATATGCAAAGTTGTTTATTCTCCTTCACTAGTGGTATGTGGGAGATCATTTCTGATGCTAAGAATGCTTTTATATAATACATTAGTGAATTAACATAGGAATAAATTACTTTTAGGTGAGTATAAATTTAAATATCTACTTTATAAAACTCTAAGATTTGATCTTAAGCTACTATGATTTTATCACTATATTTGATTTTACAATTGGAAGCTTACAGAAAAGTCAAATGTTATCACCAGTTATTTAATGCCTGGTAACTAATTAAAGCATATTTTATTAAAACATATTTGAATGCAAATGGCAGACTGTTAAAAAAGAACAGAGTCAGGGAAAAATCTTAACAGGAGCAAGTGGCAATAGAGACAACATGGAGAGAGACATTACTTTGTGTAAAGATGATTTATAAAATTCCTGGCTGTACATTGGTGGGCTATGTTGATCATGAGGACAACCACTAATACAAAGTAGTTGACTATGTTGGGTAATAAACAGATAATTTTATAGATATAAGCAAGAATAAAAAATATTCTATTGAAATTTAATTATCAGTAAGATCTTTTCTCAGCAGAAGATGATTGATGACCCAGACATGATAATTAGGTAAAGGAGAGCACTATTTAGACAATTTTGAAACCTTTAAATGTAAGGAAATCCTGGGAAAGAATTTGGAAGATGCATAAAATACCTAAAATATCTCAGAAAAGGGCTGGGGGGAATGTATTGAGAACATTTGGGTAAGGCATTTGTCTTTTTTAAACATTTTCTGTTTTTTTTTTTTTTTTTAAGATTTTGTGTATTTATTTATTTTAGAGAGGGAGAGCATGAACAGGGGTAGGAGCAGAGGAAGAGAATCTCAAGCACACTCCCTGCCCAGCATGGAGCCAGGTGGAGGGCTCCATCTCACTACCCTGAGATCGTAACCTGAGTGGGATGCTCAACCAACTGAGGCACTCAGGCAACCTGACACTTGTCTGTTTTATAAGACTACATCATGGCATGTAGGGCAGCTTCTCCCAGGAGGTGATGTAATGTATTCTTCTGGCATTCTGGAGCTGGGTTTTGTCTATTTGTATTTTGTTTTGCTGATATCTATGGAAGTTGCTACAGTGATTCTGCCTCCTAGACCTTGTCTTAACTGAAGAGGCCTTATCCAAAGAGGAAAAGACAGACGGGGGCAGCATCCACAGCTGGGGTGTGCAGGCTAGAGTGGAAACATATCTTGACAATTATTAATTTTCCATTGTTCAAAGTTTTCCTATATTTGAAATATAATCACCATGAGGACATATGCCACATTACACTTCCACTGACTTATTGTCAATTCTCCAAATCACTTGATTAGAAATAGTAAAATTATAGAAATAGCAAAATAGAAACATTTCAAGGAAATATATATACAATCAAAATATGTTAAAATGTCTATTTACACTTCCTATGTGGCCTCTGAAATCTTCCAAAGGTGGAAGGGCAATAGTTATTGAAACAGAAATGGTGAAGAAGAGTGAAACATTTTGAACCATGTCTATACCCTCCCCCCCAAAAAAAAGTCCTGATGAATTAGTGAGATAGAGCACATAGGAAATACCATGGTGCATTTGATTCTGGGTAGAATACTAAAAATAATAACATCATTGCTTTCTGCATTTAAGAAATAGAGATTAATTAAGTCTGTATATAACCCAACTACATTTCTATCCATGATTCCTTTTTATTCTGATTTTATAAATTTACTCTTCCTCATTTTACCCATTTTCTCATTTCAGATTCATTAAAATCTTTGAACATATGAACCAACATTTATTTTCACAACTGGGAATTATTTTGTTTAGAGAAACATAGTATTGCTTTATTTTCTTGCTTTACCAACATTGCTGCTGCTCTGCCTAGTTTAACAAAATATCCTCACTGTGGCAAGGGGGTGGTAGGGAAAAAATGCTCTTTCAGGATTAAGAACTGAGTCATATACTCATATGTGGAGTACAAAATACTTCCTTCACCTCCATCCTTCTGGATTATGAAGGAGTGTCACTATTTGATGCTAGGAACTATTTAAAAGTATTTTATTTTATTTTTTTTAAATTTTTATTTATTTATGATAGTCACAGAGAGAGAGAGGCAGAGACATAGGCAGAGGGAGAAGCAGGCTCCATGCACTGGGAGCCCGACATGGGATTCGATCCCGGATCTCCAGGATTGCGCCCTGGGCCAAAGGCAGGTGCCAAACCGCTCCTCCACCCAGGGATCCCTATTTAAAAGTATTTTAAATGAATTTTTCTTGAAACTTTTTCTCTCATCTCTTTTTTTGTATTTATATGAGTAAATCATTTTTATACCAGTGCCTAATACCAGATTCTATGGTAACATTTGCTATAAATGTCTTTTTTTAAGATTATTTATTTATTTATTTATTTATTTATTGAGACACACAGAGAGAGAGGCAGAGACACAGGCAGAGGGAGAAGCAGGCACCATGCAGAGGGCCTGAAGTGGGACTGGATCCAGGGTCTCCAGGATCACGCCCTAGGCTGCAGGCGGCACTAAACCACTGCGCCACGGGGCTGCCCTAAATTTTAATTTTATCAGAAGTTTATTCAAAGGTATACTGAACTTGTTTTCAATTATTTAGATCTATCAATTTATGATTTCCACACAGCAGAACATGAAAGCCAGGATTTATATCTCATATCAGTATAGACAAGAAGGATTTATTCATTAACATTACACTTATCTACATATCTAAAAAGAATCCAATGGTTTCATAATTGAAAATAACATATTTTATTCATTATTTCAACAAACGTTTATTGAAGACCTATCTTAGCAGGCACTTTGTTAAGTTCTGGAAATCTCCCAATTGGTGTGGGAAAGGAGACATCTCTGCCAATAGTGAGTGAAACAGATATTAAATAAATGGGATATTCCAAATAGTTATACACATTTAGGAGACAAATCAAGAGAAGGGAGCATGGATTTTGAAATAAGGGCAAGGGTTCAAATTTAAATATACATGTGAAAGTAGTGAGAAAGCTAACCAAGAGAATATCTGAGGATAACAACTAGGCAGAAGGAATTGTACACATGGGTATGGCCAGAAGCTGGTGTGTCTGGAAGGGAGTGCATGAGAAAAGAGTAACCTATGAGGTCAGAAAGATAACAAGGGCTTTTAAAATATTGAAATGAGGTATTATTAGAAGTCTGTAAGAAACAGTATCATATTCAAATTATATTTTCTCAGAATCACTCTGCTGCTGACTTGAGAAGAAAAGGAAGGGTTGGGGTTGATGAGGAGAGGGATGGGAAGAGACCCCATTAAGAATCTCTTACAGGGGCAGCCCAGGTGGTGCAGCGGTTTAGCGCTGCCTGCAGCCCGGGGTGTGATCCTGGAAACCCGGGATTGAGTCCCACGTCGGGCTCCCTGCATGGAGCCTGCTTCTCCCTCTGCCTGTGTCTCTGCCTCTCTCTCTCTCTCCCTCTCTCTCTGAATAAAGAAATAAATAAATCTTTTAAAAAATCTCTTACAGTAATCTGGAAAGATGAGAAGATGGCTTATATTCTGGTGATGATAGCAAGGTGATGAAAAGTAGCCAAGTGATTGATTATACTTTGAATTTCCCAGTAAAACGACAAAATAGACTGAGGAACCATCTAAATTCTTGAGCAAAATTTATCTAATAGAAACTTCAGGAAATATAAATGATAAAGCAAAAATAGGAGAGACACTTAGACTCTGGAAAAAAAAAAAAAAAAGTCCAGCTTTGTCTCCATGAAGCACATTGTAAATAGGAGGAAATCTCTATTTTAAAGATTGATTTAATGTTTGATTCGTGAGAGACACAGAGAGAAGGAGAGAGAGAGAGAGAGAGAGACACAGAGGGAAAAGCAGGCTCCCCACAGGGAGTCTGATTTGGCACTCCATCCCCAATGTGGGGCTCAATCCCGGGACCCCTGGGATCACACCACAAGCTGAAGGCAGATGCTCAACTGCTGAGCCACCCAGGTGTCTGAGGAATCTCTATTTTAGCCTCACTGCCAATCTCCCAGTCAAATGCAAATACACACTGGCACCCATCTGGATATCAGTCTATTATAGTCCCTTGTTTTTCTACATTTTTCTTGACTTAAACTACTCTAATCAAGGCACAGTGTACATAAAAACAAAATAAACATGATTTATATAGTTCAATACATTTTTGCAAATAAAGACATTATGTAACCACTACCCTGATCAACAAATAGAAAATAATAGTACTCATGTACTTGTGCCCTCTTCTAGACATTTTTACCTCAAAGTTGACTAGTTTTTATGATGGCACATTAATTTTCCTCATTTTCAGACATTATATACAGGTATGTACTCTTCTGTGTATGCTGTTTTTGTTCAACATTACGTATGTGAGATTCATCCATTTCGAAGTATAACATAATTTGCATATCTTCATTACTGAATAATATCTATTGTGTGAATACACTACAATCCAATAACTCCTTCTATAGCTAACATTTGGGTTGGACTACAGTGGATTTTAGTCTGAACATGGAGAAGATGTTGCATGCATAAAAGTTCATCATATTTACTCCTGTTTTTAAACATATATTAGGGTATGCCAAAAATATACCAAATGAATATGAGGTGATGAAAAAACTGAGGAAAATATTTGAAGCACAGAGTCTAAGATGCTAGTTACATATAGATGATTATATTGTGTCCAATAAAAATGCAAGCATTCAACTCCATGCCTGAAAATAGTGGAGAGTTCTGCTAAACTTCATGTAAAAGTAAAAAATGGCTCAACAAAAAGATGCAAGTGAGGCCAAAATAGAGTAATTCCTACTGATTCCATTGATATGCTCAGAGGGTAAATAAAACAACGTCTTCCGTTCATTATCTTATCCAGGTTTGTCAATATCTCTAGTTCCTGGAGGCAAATACTAGCAACTCTTGTTGGTGGGAAAAGGCAGAAACTCTTCTCAAAACTCCAATCTCGTTGGGAGCGATATGGGTGAGGGGAAGCAATTTAGTCAAATATAATCTGAAATCAGCTTGACAGTTTTCACATTTTAGGTGATTATTTGAAGATTTTGTAACAACTGTCCTTACTATACAAAAGCAGATGGGAAAAGGAGATAGAACTAAAAGAACTGAATATTGGTCTGCTTGATATATGCCTGGACCCAATTCAACAAATCCAATATTCACCTAGAAATATTACCTAATAGAGAAAAATTGTGGAACATTAAAAATGCAGCAACTTAAAGTAGGAGGATTATCTTGATTATCGTTAATGAGTAGGCCTTTAGGAAAGAGTAGAGGAAGTAGACTCTCTCTTTGTAAATACATTGGTGTTATACCTTGAGTTTTACTCTGAAATGCCTTTGTAAAAATATACAAAGGTGCCTTAACTGGATCCTCATTGAATTTATTAGATGAAGCCTTTTACTAAGCAATGGAAAAATATGACTAGAAAGAAATTTTCTGAGGATCTAATGTAAAACTTGGTGATTATAGTTGATAACACTGTAATATATCATTGAATTTTGCTAAATGAATAGAATCGAGAGACATCTGGGTGGTTCAGTGGTTGAGCATCTGCCTTCAGCTCAGGACATGATCCCGGGGTTGCGGGATCGAGTCCCACATCAGGCTCCTTCATGGAGCATGCTTCCCCTCCCTCTGCCTGTGTCTCTGCCTCTCTCTCTGCATGTCTCTCATGAATAGATAAATAAAATCTTAAAAAAATAAAAAAATAAATGAATAAAATTGGAATGTTCTCATAAAAAAAAAATATGTGAGGTGATGGATATGTTAATTAACTAGATGGTGGATATCTTTTCACAGTGAATACATATGTTAAATGACCATAATGCATACTTTAAATATCTTGCAATTTTATTTGTCAATTATACATCAATAAAGCTGAAAAAAAGAAATTTTCTTCAGGGAACACAGGGGTTTTAAGCAATGCTATGCAGTGCCTTTAAACATTTCTGATTAATACCTCCTTAAAATGCCAAGGAAGGCAATTCTGTAGGGACAAGTAAGTGCAATAATTATGTACTCAGTGTGGTGTTTCGACTAATAAATCCTGAAATTTCCTAGAGGGACAACATTATTAAATCCTCGATCTTTGCATTAGGGTACATAGTTTGTTGTCTAACATACAGTTAGCAAATAAAATAATGATGAGCATACACACACATAATATACTCACACAACATATATCCATATAAAAAGAGAAATAAGTAATACATTATCCCTAAGCTAATAACTTATTGACTGTTCAGAGCCAAGGGACAGGTTGATATAAGAAACAGAGGGGAATTCTTTTGGTTCTTTCCATATATAAATCATGTTATGAGGAAAGACACCCTATAAAATACATATTAAGAAAAAAAATCATTTACCAGACAACTTAACCATAAATCTATTTGTCAATTTTAATGGAACTAAATAGGCTGTTAAACTAACTCAAAGAAGGTGAATAAAATGAAAGAGTCTTCTCTTTGGGGCAAAAAATACATAATACATTTTATTATCTAGGATGATAATGTAGATGAAGGATAGCTGGATATCAAAACGACACCTTCTAATATTCCCAGTATCGACAGTGATGATATATCATTTTTCTCCAATTATCATCTCCAGAATACTTTATTTTCCTGGCTTCCTTCTTGCTTGAATTGATTATATGATCTACATGGTACTACCTCAGAGGTACCTGAGAGAGTACCTCAGAGGTTACTGCTCAGAATCCAGAATTGTGTTTAAATAACCATGGCAAGCCACAACCATGAAACTAAGAAGTGCTCCTGTACCTTAGTGTTACCTTTTATTAAGATAGTCTAAGGCTCTGAGGCTCCTCTTGGTTGTGGAAGTATCTCTGAATTTCCTTATTTTTTTTTTCAAATTTATACCAGCAATGATTCATACATATTTATTTTATACTATGGCAGTAACCAAATAATACTTTTTTTCACAATTTTTTTCCACAAAGCTGTATAGCCAATAGCTCCTGTAAATAAAAAAAAAAATCAATATCCATGGAGGGTCATTTCTTTAAAATAGGGTCACCTTTGCTGGTCACCCTCTATTCTAGACATGAAAGTTAGATTTAGAGAACGCAGCTCCTATAAATCTTCACATTCTAAATTAAGCAGTTCTGTCCTTTTTCTCAGTCATATCTTTTTCATCCCCTTTGCCTTCCAATTTAAAGATAAAAATTACTGTACTGATCTTTAAAATTAGTCATAATATTCCAAAACCCAGTAATCAGAATAATCCCAAAAGTATCAAGTAACAATGGTAAGGAATATTACCAATAGAGACTGTGATGACTATGACTATTTATTGGGCAACCTCAAATGTCCAGAATGTTATAGGTTCTTTTCTTTCTTTTTCTTCTTTTCTTTTCTGTTTTTTTCTTCCGTTTCTTTCCTTCTCTTTATTCTTTTCTCCTTCCTCCTTCTCCTTCATCTTCTTTTTGGTACTAGTTCTAGTTCTCTCAATAAGTCTTATTAAAGATATGCTAGGTTGTAATGCAATAAAATTACCAAAACATCAGAGGCTTAAGAAACAAAAGCTTATTATGTGCTTGCTCTATATGTCCATCAAGGTTTGCTTGGGTAGTTCTTTTAATCCTCCCTGGAACAAAGCTATTCTCTGGAATAGCTGCCATGTGCAACATTGCTTGTCATTATTACAGAGAGAAAGATACCTTCTGCTGATGTTTCCAACAATTAAATTCCATAGCCCAAGGGGAGAGATAGTACTTGGCTTATCACTTTTTAGCCAGCACTAGTCATGTTTATCTAGAAAAAAATAACCCACTCATCAATAAACATTTTAAACCTGATACCTGAACAAATAATTCTTCAAAACTATGTTCACTTTATTCTGAGTTGGTAACAGTTTATACATAAGCATAAATATTTAATGGTTATGAGTCACCCACTTAAGATTAATGAACATGAAACTCTTTGATTTAATCATTCCATTTAACTTCTCAAAAGGAAAAAGCAAGTAGCAGTAGAATTTTTAACCATACATGTATGTGTTGCTTTCATTAGTTCTTAAAGCTATTCCAGCTTTCTATAAATATCATGAAAGGTCAACTGATTATATTACCTTAAATATATAATAGAATGTGGTGTAATTAATTATACTTGTAGATATGATAAACACAGATGATAGATAGATAAACACATAGTATTTTCTTTTGAATAACCCTACATTTTAAAATGGATAGAATGTGGTCATTTTCAAAACTCTTGCTCAGGTTATAACCCCATTTTCTGCATTTGGTCTATACAAAGAATTTAAAGGATTAAATCTCTGAAGGTAAATGAGCCATAAATATTCATTCTAATAAATACTACCATTATATCCCTTGGGGCCTAAACACATTATATATTTAGAACAAGTTATCCAGATAAACTAATGATACATCTAAAATGCTGGACTTCCTCCTCAGATGATATTTGTACTATTATTTTGGCGGCTTTTTAGAGTAGACTCAGGATCTTGATATGTCAATACTATCTATGTGTGTATATTTCTCAGGAATAACAAATCAGTGATGCTTGGGGCAAGTTACAGAATCTTACTTCCAGCTACATTAATGACAACAACAAAAAAATCAGCTTGCTTTTCTCAAATGATGAGAAGTCTAGAAAAAGCTGTTACTGGATTTGGCAAGGCTGCTCCATAAGAGGTACCATGGTCTTTCCTTGATGCTTCTAACGTGGCTTCCATGGCTCCAAGGCCACTTAAAAAAAAAAAAAAAAAAAAAAAAAAAAAGATTTTACTTATTTATTTGAGAGAGATCAAGAGAGAGAATGAGCATGAGGAGGGGCAGACAGGCAAAGGGAGAGGGAGAAGCAGACTCCCCACTGAGTAGGGAGACTATGTGGGACTCCATCCCAGGACCCTGAGATCATGACCTAAGCTGAAGGCAGATGCTTAACCAACTGAACCACCCAGCTGCTCCAACCATCCACTCTTAATATCAAGGAGTGTGAGGTAAAGACATGATCAATTATTTCTTTCTTTGATTTTTTTTTTTTCAGGAAACAAATCCTTCTCAAAACCACCCCTAATTTCCTTTATTTTATGTACATATGGAAAAACAGGGTTAATAACTCATTCAAGTGAGACTGATTAAACGAGCCAAGAATGGTAAAGAATATCTTACACCAATCATAACACTTTAACTGGGTCTAGACACAAATATTCTCTTAGCCTGCAAAATATAGATATGGATTTCACAGACAACTGTCAGATAGAACTTGAATGGCAATTGTCATGTCACAGATTTATGGAGAGAATACCAATGTACAGATTGTCAAAGCAAAATAAACCTAAAATGAAAAGTGACTCATCATTGTTTCTGTTATATTCTATTTATTAGACTTACTAAATGCAACTTACACTCAAGAAGAGAAGATTATTTAAAGGCAAGAATACTTGGAGGCAGGGATTACTTTGGAGTATTTTATAGGTTGCCTACAATCAGCAAATAACATATTCTTCTTGAAAATAGCATATAACAGAATCCAAACAATATACCAAAATTTATCACCTTTAAATAGGATAATTAATCCCCTTCAAAATATAGTGACTACTTTGTGGTAATATATTTCTTCTTATTTCAGGAAATTCTTGTTTATTGAGTTTATTTATTGAGTTTTCTTCAGCTTTTGACAGATATATTGTTTTCTTTCTTGTGCTTTTGAAATAGTCTATATTCTATTTTATTGTATTAGCAGTTATTATAAATTTTCCCCAAACTTAATTATATTATCATTATTAGACGTGATACAGCATTCATCACAGCCCCAGACAAAATATACCCTTCTTTTCCATCTTCCTATTCTATTGCCACATCCTCAAATCAGAATTTGGTTCAAATCATCTGATACCTTTGTGCCTAATTATCATTTTACTATTGAGCTTTGGCATTATCTCCTATTTAGAAATTATTTCCTTGGGATGCCTTCGTGGCTCAGTGGTTGAGTGTCTGCCTTCAGCCCAGGTGATCCTGGAGTCCCTGGGTCGAGTCCCACATCGGGATCCCTGCGTGGAGCCTGCTTCTCTCTCTGCCTATGTCTCTACCTCTATGTGTGTGTGTGTGTGTCTCATGAATAAATAAATTAATTAAAAAAATTATTTCCTTGAAGTCCAGTTGACTCTTGAAAAACACCGGTTTGAACTGTGCAGATCCACTTATACACAGATTTTTTTCAATAAATGCAGTACAGAATTGGAAGTATATTTTCTCTTCCTTATGATTTTCTTAATAACAGTATCCTTTCTCTAGTTTACTTTATTGTAAGAATACAGCATAAAGTACGTTTAATATACAAATTATGTGTTATCAATTCTTTATGTTAATGGTAAGGCTTATGGACAACAATAGGCTATTAGTGATTAAGTTTCTGGCGTGTCAAATATGTGGATTTTCAATTGTGTGGAGGTCAGTGCCCCCAACTTCTGTGTTGTTCAAACATCAACTGTAAAGCAAACTTCATAACCACATTCTAAAAAATATTATTTAATCTATGATAAATCTAATACTTAAATGCACTTCCCCAAATTAACTCCTACTCATCCACAAAATCTCAAAATTTCTCAGAGAAAATTTTCCTTCCCATTAAGTGAAGTTAGTTTAATCTACTACAGATCTTCACAGCACTCTGCACTTTCTCCTCAGAACAGATACTATTTATATTTGTTGATATATTTAAAAAAAATTTTTATTTAAATTCAATTTAGTTAACATGTAGTGTATTATTAGCTTTATTTGTTGATATATTTTAAAAAAATTTTTATTTAAATTCAATTTAGTTAACATGTAGCATATTATTAGCTTCAGGGGTGGAATTTAGTGATTCATCAGTTGCATAAAACACCCAGTGCTCATTCCATCAAGTGTCCTCCTTAATGCCCTAGTTGCATTCACCTAGTTGCAATCACCTAGTTGCCCTACCCTTCACCTCCCTTCCCTCTAGCAACCCTGTTTGTTTCCAATAGTTAAGAGTTTCTTATAGTTTGTTTTCCTCTCTGTTTTTATCTTATTTTACTTTTCCTTCCCTTCCCCTATGTTCATCTGTTTTGTTTCTTAAATTCCATATATATGTCATTTGTCTTTCTCTGATTACTTATTTCGCTTGGCATAATACCCTCTAGTATTGATGTATTTTATATATATATGATTATTTCTCTTTTATTCCTGGAGGATAACTTTGTTGGATAACTTACCATTAAAATGAACTTGTTATTGCTAATAGATGGTTTATTCAAATTGGATGTGAACAAGGTTTACTACATAAGATATGGTCTTAGGAATAAGGTTGATCCAAGGGAAGTTTTCTCCTAGATTCTTTTTTTGCTTGAATTATATTTTAATGTTTTGTAAATGATACTTTGTTTAACTATTATGCATATCCTTGTAAATCTCATGTATGCATAACTATAGATGTGTCTTTGCATATTATTACATTCTGTTAGCTTTTTGATCCTTTATCTCCCACAAATTGCCATGCCGGTTTTATTTAACGTCCTGCTTGCTTAATCCTGATGCATTATTGATGCTGGACCTCATGGAAAATAGGGACAGAGGTATCTTGTCTACAGCATACAGGATTTCATATATTGAAGGGCTTGAAAATGCTGATTGTTCGCTGAGGTGTCCCATAGATTCTGAGGGGTCAGCATTGTTTTATGTACCAGAGGTGATTAAGATGACAACCAAATTGCATTTGAAGTTTCCAAAATACAAGCCCACTTCTTTAGCCACTCACAGCAGCCTTCTCTTCTGTCTGATAATTAAGGCTGGTACCATGAGTAAGATTCTACTACTACTTTAAGAGCAAGAGAGTACAAACAGGGGAAGCAACAGAGGGAGAGGGAGAAGCAGGCCCCCCTGCTGAGCAAGGAGCCCAACTCGGGCTCCATCCTAGGACCCTGGGACATGAGTTGAGCTGAAGGCAGATGTTTAACTGACTGAGCCACCCAGGCTCCCAAACTACTACTTTTATCCCAATTTTATAACTGCTTAATGTGAAATGTGGTTGCTAAATGTGATGTTAATTGGCTCCACTGGTAGGGGATTCTGGAGAATCTTACATCTTTGAGAGGGATGTTACCTCATTATTTTTCCATAAACATACTTACATATTTAAATCTTTGTGTCACTTTGTCTAGTTCTCATATTTTTTTGTCATACAATTGTGTTAGTTTAAGGCTATATCGTCAGAAAGATATCCCAAAATTATGTATATAATGCCAGTTATCTGATTTAACAAATTCTGAAATTCTTAAGATACAATCACAGACTTTCAAAAACAACAGTACAACATTGGGTCAAAGCATACATGTAATGTGTGTTTCCATATTAGGTTCATATTGTTTCTGAAAGCTTAAAGATCATAGAACTTGCTAGGCATCTTAATTCCCCTCTGGTTTCAGAAGTATTCTGTCAATAAAGTATTCTTGAATCTGAACACGTAAAGTAGATGCTCATATATTTGGGTGGTGCAATAAAAAGTAGGCAACATAGATCTGTCTGCATGCTCAAAATGATCAAGAAAACCCTCTGAAAATATGGCATGTTCAAAGTATTCTTTTAATGCTTCTTGCTAGGTGAAATGAGAGTTTACAACTACTTAGTTCCTTGGATAGATTGAGTGTATGGATAGGATCACAATCAGCAATTGTCTATCCCTTCCATGACTCCTGGTTAGAATCCTTCTTATTTTTGTCTTAGAAAGTATTTATTCCTTGTGGTATTCCAACAAAGCTTTTAAGTTTGCTGAACGTAAGACCTTGGCTGTTTTTTTGTTCTCACTCCTTCACATTAAGCTATAGGGGATCCCTTAACTTTCATTGCATTCTGTTGTCACAGGATCTCTGAAGCACCATGCACTTCTTTAACTACATTTATATGACATGAATACTCATTTTGTCAATGCATTTAATAATAAAAGATTTATCAAAATTCCAATGAGTGACACATACAAATATAGGACATACATAGCCCAAGAAGTTAAGGCTCATATGGAAAGCAACTACTGTGGTTAGCACAAAGCTATTGAAAGCTAGATGGAAATCAATACTGGTAATACTTTGTGATTCAGTTGTCCATTTATAAGAACCCAAACTAGTTATTGGGTTCTTATAATGAAAGAGAAGCTTTTTCTCCTTAGGTTGTAAGTGAGTTTTTATATCCATATTATTTTTTAAAGAAACATTGTAACTCTTAGAAAAACTGCTATTTTAATGAACTATGTGAATCCAGCTTCCAAAAATGCAAGAGAAAGGCGGACCAAAGCCAAAAGCTATAATTAACTGCATGCTTATTTGCTAAAATAAATGTGCAATTCTCACTTCTTTCCCTGAATGGAGTCACTGGGACTACTATCATTAGACTGCCATTACAGTCCTATCATTATAGAAATAATAAGAAACAAGCTCTGGAATCTGCTTTTTCTTCAATTTAGGGGTAATTTGGTGGTAGAAGCAGAAGCAGATGTTATTTTTAGATGTACTTCATAACTCTTACATAGTGATACCTGCATATATCTGTAAATAAACATGAAATCTGGTCATTTTGAATTGTGGCTTAAGGTAAAAATAGTAATTTGCATGTGATTAACATACTTTATCAGAGCATAAAACTTAATTTTGATTGCAAATTCAATAATGATGCAGTAGAAATTAGTTCACTATTTCTGTTTTTATAATTTGCTCAATTTTTCTGTAATTCTGAACACTGAATATTTTGAACATTTCTTACAAACTAATGATTTTTCAACAGCATGCCCTTTCTGCATCTCATTGGTTTTGAGGCCTCTCTCCTTTGTCTTTCTTAATTTGATTCTATAGGCTTTGTCTTACGTCCTATGGAAATACCCTTAAGTGTTGTATAATGCTAAAACCCCATTACCAGCCCAGGCTGTTCTTCTGTGTGCCTGCTCTTGGATGATCCAGAGGTACAGCAACATGTGAAAATCTCCCCACTTAGCTGAGCTCACCAGTGAGTCAAGTTTCTCCAATAGATCAAGATAGAGTCTATCATACAGAAATACTTAAACATGCATGTTTTTCAACTTAACTCCAAATATTCTAAAATGAAGTAACATTATTTTGGCTCACTTGTTCTTCATTTATCACTAATTGTTTCACATATTTCAAAAAAGAGAAAATGACCATCTTTTTCAAATGTTGCTCACTAAAGATTGGATTGGCAACCAGGGAGTTTATTGGTGATATTGAAAAGATGATCTCTAACACATAGTGGGGGCAAAACTAGATTGATGAGAGTTTAAGAGAGTGAAAGATGAGAAAGTAGAAATAACAAAAACATTGAACAATTTGAGTAATTTTACCATGAAAAAAGGACATAAGATTTAGAAGCCAACTGATAAAGAATCTAGGTTCAATAGGGATTTTTTTCTTTAAGATTGTAATTATTACAGTTATTATTGTACTAATTGTATTGATATTGATTGAAATGTATTGTATTGAGATGAGAAAGCAGAAAGGAAAAAATAGATTATACCATACAGAGGTGTGTTAATTGCAGAGGAAATGCAATTTAGTGAGTATATTGAGGGATTAGATTTAGGATTCAGAACATGTCATTGTAAGAAGAAGGAAGGCTGTGGATATAGTTTAGAAAAAATATTTTAGAAAATGTTGTGGAAGAAGATGAAGATAAGGAGATAAGTGAGGGAATGTACATGGGCAATAGACTGTCAACAGAAATGGGGCTAGAGATGTTATAGATTGTTTAGATCATGAATTACAAATTGATATATTTGGGGGATCCTGAGATGTTAGAGATTGAGTCAGCTGATAAACTATAAAGGGCCATAGGTAAAAATAGTCTGGATAAAAGTAGAAGCTGGAATGACTCAATTATTCTTGAGGAACTTGAGATGATCAGAAATATACTTTGTGATGGCATTGGTTAGACCAGAGTGTCTTGAGGGCCATGAATAATTAATGATAAATGTAGCCTACTTTCTTTTCAACTTAGAGTGATTGTGTTGGCAATGTTGGGGGAGGGGTGGCATTTGCCTCTTTTTTTTTTTTTTTTTTGCTGACCTCTTTCCCACATAGCGAGACAATATCTGACTTCTTAAGTTGAAATGAGGAAAGGGAAAGTAGTATGTTTATTTCATTGAAACTTGGTTTCTTCTGTTTTATCAATTAAGACTTTTAATAGAACACTTTCTTTGATTCTTTGGAAACACTGCTACATTCCAACAGTTACCCTTCTATAATTCCCTTGACCTAAGTTAATGCATTTTCTTGAATTAGTGGTTCTTCCATACTTTATCAGTACACTTCTAGATTCTTCTCTAGTAAGACCTATGTGTACCTCTCTGTAGTCCTTGTGTTCACAATCTAAGGTATTTTCATGTTAACTCCCTTTCATTCATGATCCACACACATTTTTTGCTCCACAAATTCTAGGAGCACAACTTAATCTTAACATAGTGGCCTCTTGCTCCTCTACTTCATTGGCAAAGCAGATAATTATATCCTTATCCTCTAGATTTCCCAGATAGGAATAACATGTCACTTTGCCAAATCCTCCACTTTAAGAAAATTTCTTTGAACCTCACTAAATTTCCCACTTGAAGTACCCTCCCTGAGCTTAACGTGGAAAGCTGGAGCTCCATCGCACATACATGTACTTTCCTCTTGAGAACAGTGGCATTTATAGTATAATAGAAACTTTCTTTTTTTTGTTTTTTAAGATTGTATTTATTTATTCATGAGAGATACAGAGAGAGAGAGGCAGAGACACAGGCAGAGGGAAGAGAAACAAGCCCCAGGCAGGGAGTCTGATGTGGGACTCCAGGATCACGCTCTGAGCCAAAGGGAGACACTCAACCCCTGAGCCACTGAGCTACCCAGGCATCCCAATAATAGAAACTTTCTACAAAGAAATTCCCTCCATGCATACTTATCTTCCAACTACCTGACCCTTTTATATACTCAGGGTTGCTAGTGGATTCTAGGGTCATAAAGCACATTAAAAACAATGAAAACAAGCAAAAAGCATTTTTTAACTCTGCATATGCTCTACTACTCTTTTCTTCATATGTAATATGTATTATATCTCCATGTCTTTTTAATTTTAGGTTATCCCAAAATTTAGGTTATCCTTTCTGTTTTATTTTTAAAGTAATGCTTAGTAAAAAGCAACACTCTGTGGGAATTACATATTTAAATTTTTTAAAAATAATTCTCTATTCTAAAAAAATCTGTCAATTTTGGGGCAAGATAAGAATAACATATATAAAAGGTGCAGAAGCTAAACCAAAATGGTGATAAGTTGTGTTAGGATTAAGAAAGTGAGACTTAGAGATTGTAGATCTCAGAATTTTTCATTTTCTTCTTCAGAGATATTTATTCTTTTCAGAATATTGGATTCACAAAAATGACTTTCTTGCACAAGTTCTGCTTCCCATTCTCTGTGTTGATTTTAATAGTTTTTTTTTTTAAACAGCTAGTTTTGAAGAAACTGGGAAATGATTTCCTCTCTTTTCCTCCCAATTTTCAGGATTTTTTAAAAAAATATATATACTTGTTCTTAATTTTTCATGTATTCTATTTATTTTAAACTTTTCATTTCATGGATATAGAACACTAATATTAAGCATGTGGCAGTTCTTCTTAATTTTATTTCTAACTATGTACCATTTATTTTAAATTGTATCTGTTGGGGCCAGGCGGGAAGGGAAACTCCTCAAGATGGCGGATATGCCAAAATGGCTGAGGTTCCTGTCACCACCTCCACTTGGGACGACAGCTTGAGCAGACCCTTACACCTCTCCTTTGGACTTCCCCAACCGAATCCAATGCCCTTCAAACCCCAGAGGAAGTCACCTTTGACTGGTCGAATTGCAATCCTCCCTTTGCATAGTGAAGGTCACTCTGACTGGTTGGATTGCAATCCTTCCTTTGCATATGAGCCAACCAATAGGAAACCGTTCTGCCTTACAACGTTAGGTAAACCCCCGACCACCTTGTCTTGGCGCGACTTCCTCGACTCACTCTCTTTCCCCCGTGAGTCGTGGAACCTAGCAGAGGGTGCCTGCAATACAATCTGTTCTTGGACCCTCGCTTGCCTTGGCGGTCTCATTTCCATCTAGTTACTAAAAAACTTAACAGTATCTATCTCTTTTTTTCTCTTACCCCTTATTTTTATTGAGTACTTTAGTTTCCTTAATTTTCAGTTACATATTAAAATTCAGGATAATACAGATAACAACCATACCCTTTAAATATTTCTTATCTCTTCATTTTTAAAATATTTTCTTTCTTTATTTAGAGCAGGGTGAGGAGTGAGAGGCGGTGGGGGAAGAATCTCAAGCAGACTGTGCACTGAGCATGGAGCCACACTTGGGGCTGTCTTATCACCTTGATATCATGACTTGAGCCAAAACAAAGAATCAGGCACTCAGCTGACTGTGCTACGCAGATGTCCCACGTATCTCATATTTTAAAAATATATATTTTAACCTCTTTATTGCTTGCATTTAATGTTACATTAAAAATATATTCCTTATTTAAAAATTTATTTTTAAAAATGTTTGGATCTGGCTTAAATCCTTGTACAGGTAAGCTCTAAAAGTCTCCACTATATATAATGCCAAGGGAAAATGTAGAACCTTCCTTTTCTGGTAGAAATGATAAGGCATCCTTATTGACTAATAAATATTCAATTATTTTGTAATTTATCTGAAAACAATGATAATATCTATCTTTTAACCAGACTTATTTGAAGAATTAATTTATGGAGTTCAGAGAAAACTTCATGGAACAAGGAAATTTTGAAACTGCAATATATATAATTTGAAATGACCAATTTAGTACAAAATTATAACAGGCAATTCTTTGAGTCTATAGTTATAACTTTAAAAATAGGAATCTTATTCTAAACACATGATATGGTCCCTTGACATTTTTATCTCATTCTGCTCAGTTCAATTTGATCAAAGAGGGTGTGATGCAATAACACCTATTCAGAAATGTTTTTGATAGATAAGAGGTTTTAGATAGATTATACTCTTTCTTGTTAATCCACATCTAATAGAAAACATATTCAGAAGTCAAAAGAGCCATCAAATCATAGTTTCTGCTTAGATGTATTGATAATTCTCATCTTTGCTCTCTTAGAAGATTTATCTTTGGTTTCCACCATGCCTAGACCCACACTTTTACCAGTGGATGATCTTTGAACAGGACACTAAACTCCACTACTCTTTACCACTTCATTACACCCTTCTGATAATAATCCAACTACGGATGAACTCAACTCATTTCTTCATGCTTGTATACAGTGACACAGATTATTTTGTAAAGGATTCTTATATATTACTTAAAATGGGATTTTTAATGATCAGTCTGGTGCAGAGACAGAATAGCACTATGAAGGGACATATGAAGAGAAAAGAGGTTCATTATACTTTCAAGTCCTAGAAGAGGGAGGCATAACACACCGCACAAGAAGCAAAATGTAAGGAGCACCAAAGAAGTGGGCTTAACTCAGCAAATGGGGAGCTGAGTGAGGATTCCTGAGGGCCAGGGTGGAGTACTTAAGCAAAAGGCCTGGCGGGATTTTATTGATTTGTTTGAGTGTCATTAAGTCACAGTCAGGGCAGGAAAGGGAATTTGTGGCAGGGACCAGCTTAATCACACTGGTTTATGTAAGCAGGAAGCCTAAGCAGGATGCTCAAAGCCTATTTACAAGAATGTTGAGGCATTAGAAAATGATAAAGTTTTAAAGAATTACAATACAGAGGTGTCAGTTTCTACAGAAATTCACAGCATGATGAACTGATTCAGCTTCAAATGCACAATCAACATTTCTATATCTTATCTATATCTATAGCAGTGAGTTTCCTGCTCAGCTTACTCTGTTATCCTCCACAATGGTCATTTTCTTCTCTCAAATCTATCTTCCACTCTGTTTACTTTCTTATACTCATCTCATTTTAAAGTAAAAGAACCAAAATAATAATAATAATAATAATAATAATAATAATAATAATAATAATAAATAAAGTAAAAGAACCATCCTCTTTCTTTTGTTATGCCCAAGATCTCGAATCCGAGAAACCACCGAGGAGCTGACACCGATGCAAACACAGGAGGGTTTATTTACAAGCTCGAGCTTGGGTCCAAGTGTACCCGACACAGCGGAGCAGGGACTTGGACCCTGAGGTGGGTTTCAGCTTAGTTTTAAGGACTGGTCTAGGGGACCTCCAGAAGGGGTGGAGCAATTCCTCAAGTTCTGTTTACATTTTGATATGGGGCCCTCAAGGGCATTGAGCTCTGTTCTCATTCTAATAGGGGCTTCCTGCCCTCCGCTTGGGCTCTGTTTTTATTCTAATATGGGGCTTTCTAGGACATTAAGCTGTAAGCTGTTCTTCCTGTAACTGAAGTAAGGTAAAGTTCAGCTCTTCTTCACAGGGGCCTGGGATGGCTGTACTTGTGCTAACGCTGAACTTAAAGTAGAAAGGCCTTAATTTTCTCGGCCTCCACACTTTTCTTTTTCTTTCTTTCTTTTTTTTTTTTTTAAAGATTTTATTTATCTATTCACGAGAGACACAGAGAGAGAGAGAGAGGCAGAGACACAGGCAGAGGGAGAAGCAGGCTCCATGCAGGGAGCCTGATGTGGGACTTGATCCCGGGACTCCAGGATCACACCCTGGGTAAAAGGCAGGCACTAAACCGCTAAGCCACCCAGGGATCCCCACTTTTTCTTTTCTAAAAAGATTTTATTTATTTATTCATGACAGGCACAGAGAGAGAGGCAGAGACATAGGCAGAGGGAAGAAGCAGGGTCCATGAAGGGAGCCTGATGTGGGAATCCATCCCAGGACTTCAGGATCACACCCTCACCCTGGACCAAAGGCAGGCACTGAACCGCTGAGCCACCCAGGGATCCCCTGCATTATACAATCACTTGCTTGATTTTCCTCTACTTTCAAGATGGCCAGTCACATGGGTTTGAAAACATATTCTTATTTAAACTAAGCAAGTCTGTGCTGTGGAGGCCGAGAAAATTAAGGCCATTTCACTTTAAGTTAAGTGTTAGCACAAGTACAGCCATCCCAGGCCCCTTTGAAAAAGAGCTGAACTTTACCTTATTTCAGTTACAGGAAGAACAGCTTACAGCTTAATGTCCTAGAAAGCCCCATATTAGAATAAGAACAGAGCTCAATGCCCTTGAAGGCCCCATATCAGAATGTAAACAGAACTTGAGAAATTCCTCCACCTCTTTTGGAGGTCCCCTAGACCAGCCCTTAAAACTAAGCTGAAGCCCACCTCGGGGTGCAAGCCCCTGCTCCTCTGTGTCGGGTACACTTGGACCCAAGCTCGAGCTTGTTAATAAACCCTCGTGTACTTGCATCGGTGTCGGCTCTTTGATGGTTTCTCGGATTCGCAATCTTGGGCACACTATGTGCCACTGATTATCTCTAGCCAATGACAAGCACCTGTTGCTCTTAGCCATACTATATAAAAAAACCTTATCAATATTACAACTTAATTTTATTATTTTCACTCACATTGTTTTCTACTGTGACTCCTAGTCCATCAGTTCATTGAATAAGATTTTTCTAAAGCCACTAATCACCAGGACTTGTCTTTAGGCATAAAGAATTACTATGTCCATAGCAATTGCTAAAATAACAAAGTACTTCTGCCCTGAGGCATGCCCCCATCCAATTTTCTCCCTCTTCTTGCCCATAAGCACCAGCTTCACTTTATGTAGCCTTTTGCCTAATTGTCCAAGAACCTGCAACTAAAAGATTGTCTGTCATAATGAGGCACTTAGAGCCCTGCTTTAGCTTTACAACCAATATCTGATCATTTATTGCCATGCTTTATAATTGTGAATTGTTTGGAATATATTTATGACTTTTATGTCATAAATGCAAAGCAAACAAATTTTTTACCATGCATAGTTTTTTCTTTTTAATTTACAGTAACATAGTTACATGGCTCCCTTCTTTAAAATATATTTTTCCTTGAATATAAGAAGAGTATATTCCCGATTTTCTACTTTATATTCTTGGTTCTTCTCTTTTTACCTTGAGGTTTCAACTTTTTATTTATTTTTTAACCTTTTTTTTTTTTTTAAAGATTCTATTTATTCATTCATGAGAGACACACAGAGAGAGAGGCAGAGACACAGGCAGAGGGAGAAGCAGGCTCTATGCAGGGAGCCCAACATGGGACTCAATTCGGGGTCTCCAGGATCACATCCCAGGCTGCAGGCAGCGCTAAACCACTGCATCACCGGGGCTGCCCTTATTTTTTAACCTTTTAGGCAACATTAGGCCTCTTTCCTTTTTTAACTTTCTGGCTTCCTAGGCAATTATACATATGTATATCTGTAGCTCAATGGTCACGTATAAATGATGACTCACATATTTGTATCTTTAGCCCAGTACATTCAGCTGTTTTAATTAAAATCTTTACTTGGTTGTCTTAAACAGAACTCCTATCAGCTTGTCCAAACAGAATTCATGTTTTTTTTCTCAGCCAAATCTGTCCTAATTAGTGAATTGTCCTTCAACTCATCAAGAAATGAGCACTGATTTCTTTCTGGATGTCTTTTCCCTTCTACCCATATCTTGAATCTCTCTTGAATCTGTTCACTATTTTTGATATTGGTCATTTTACCTCAGTCAAGAAGCTTATATTTTGTTGCTAGACTATTCCTGTAGCTTTCCAACTGGTCTCCTTACTCCACTTCCCACTGTTTGCCACACAACATCAAACTCCAAAATTAGCAAAATCTCATCATGTCAACATTCCAAACACCCACTATTGCACTTTGGTTAAGGGCAATGTCAGGATATATCAACTCTTATATTTAGCCCTGCCCGTATCAGTAGCCTTAAAGTATCTCTTGTTCACCTTCATGGTCATCACTATGGACATACTACCTATTATAACTTCATGTTCCCTTATGCTAAAGGGCCATTTTCCATGCTAGTCTCAATCCTGAAAATTACCTTTCATACAGTCATTCCAAACTCCATGGAAGTGACTTGCCTGGCTAATTCCCATCTATCTTTCAGGCATCAGCTCAATTATCTGTGAATTCTTAAAGTCCATTACATTAGTGTTATTTCTTAGCACTATGTAATTCTCCTACATCACAATTATCAAGATATAATTTCATAATAATTTAGGTTTTTGTATACATGAAGATAGATATTCAGTAGCTAAATTTCACACTATAAAATAGTAATGAAAAAAATAAAATAGAATAGTAGTGAGTATATATACTGTATAATACTAAAAATGGTAAGGGATGGCATCCTGTAACTAAACCCATTAATAATGTTGCAGAGAAATACACAGGTATTCATTCCAAGTTGGATCAGTGAAGGATATCTATTCCTACCATCTAGGTATCAGTTCAGATAAGATATAGTTAATAAATACATTTAGAGCCGAATTTACCAATAAAAATAAGAAAAGAAGCAGAGAAGGAAAGGAGTTAGAGGAGTTTTAGTACTATAGGGATTGAGATATATATGTTAAGTAAGCATTCAAATTTTTACATCTATATATTGGAATTTATTAATTTTCTGGTGTAATATGAAAAACAATAGAACTGAAAGACACATTTAAAAATTATTTACAACCCAATTTTGAGGTCATTTTTATGTGCAGTTGATTTGCCTTTTTTAACTTTAAATTAATCCTATAATATTCCTTTGTTATAATATAATCAAGTTAATAAAGTGGAGAATTATATAAAATAGACACACTCTCACCATATATAAAGTCTCAGTAATTTTGAAATGGAATATTTTCTAGTTAATGCTCTTATCATTAGAATGGATTATTTTAATAGATTTAGATTTAATTTACTTCATCCTATTCTTTTTCCTGCCCATGAGAAATAATATTTTATATAATTTTGATTATTTCACTAGTTTGTTAATACTTTAAAATAAGTGAATTCATGGAAAGGAGTTAAAGACTTCAATGTGTCTTATTGAGGTATAATCTTTCATTGTACAATAATGACATTACTGTAAAAGTCTGAAACAGTCAAGCATTGTTTTTTGTAAAGACATCATTCCAGAAGGCATGTTAGTGATGGCAACCTGTGTTAAGATCATGTCAGTTTTTCATACATTCTTACAGAATTCTGAAATCATTCTTATTGATTATAACTTTCTTACAAAACACAATGACTTACAGAAAAAAAAGATGGCTATAGTCATTATGTGTTAAGGAAATGCTCCTCAACAAATAAGTAATGAAAAAAATTAATAATAAATAAAATAAATACATTTAATTAAAAGGAAAGTTTTTAAAAAAATTTTAAATTAACTTGAGAAAAAGGAATTTTATGATTATTTAATGGAATATATATATGTATATATATATATAAAACCTATAAATACAAGCTTTTATCTGTGAGCACAAGAAATGATTGAAAAATATTTAATGAATCAACAGTTCAAAAGAAGAAAATAGATTAGAAATTTAAAGACATTAGCAGTTAAAATCAGGAAAAAAGAAAAAAAATAATTTACAATATTTAATTTAAGTCCTTGGTAGGACAGAGATTATGAACAATAATCAGTTCAATAACTTTGGGTAGGGAAAAATTTGTGATCATAATGCTTGCTCAGATTAAAAAAAAATGACTATTAATGTCCTTAAAGTAATGAGTGCATACTAAGCAGAATAGTTACTGCAGAAAATTGACTTAAGGAGAGAATTCTTCCAAAAATAAAAAGTTTAATGAGTCTTATGGAAGAATTCAAGATAATTGATATGCCTAACATAAGGATTCTAGGAGGGAAATAGGGCAAAGAAAAGTAAATAATTGAAAAAAAATAGCATTAGACATTTTTCATCTCAGTTAAAAATGGAAGCTCATCAACTATCAAAAAAATTAGTAAAGTGAGCAAATGAGTCATTCTAAAAACGTGTAATTCTCTTCAAAAAAATTTTTAGAACATGTAACATCCATTGATCCAACATTGTCTGACAAATAGGGAGCTCAAGAAACATATTTAAGGACATTCGGCAGTCCTCAGAAAGTAGCAGAAATCAAAGTAAAGACTAATGATTACACTGCCTTACACACAAGAAAATTATATAATAATGATAATAAATCTCTCTTTTATAAGAACATTTCTTCACTAAGTGCAGGCTGTCATTACAAAAATTATTTGTTCTCTTATGATCATTATAGTAGGAGAGAGTCATTACTTCTGCCACTATTAGCAATTGAAAAGAAAGGTCAAGTGAGCTGTTGAAAGATTGGCAGTGGCACTGAAAATAAAAGCAAGTGCTTTTAAAATAAAATTTCCATCACTGTACTTAAAATGAGAAATAAAACTCTAAATAAGGAAAACTCTGGATTTTTGTTCCGGAGTGACTCAGAGAAGGGTCTGGTCAATAATTTAAGTACAAAGATTTTTTGTTTTAAAAAAAGGACCAAGACAATAATTAAAAAAAAAAAAAAAAAAAAAAGCTTAGTTTTGTAAAATACTCATAGTGGTATATTCTCAAAAATTTTCAGTTGAATTTACATATTTTCCATTCTGGATTCATCAAGAATAGCTAGCAATCCTAGTATGGACTCAGCCTCACCTTTATTATGGTGTGATCTCTGTGGCAATTAAGGAATCTCTAGATTTAGTTCATTTGATCTACAACTACCATAAATCTAATAAAAGTAACAATCATTAGTTTACATGGTAAATACTGCCTCATTTCTAACTTTTATACTATAAATCTAGTAATGAAGAAAATAATAGAATACTTTAAGTAAAATAATAAAAAATCGGTGGTGGGTGGCTCAGTCAAATAGCTGACTGTTGATTTTGGCTCAGATCATGACCTCAGGGTCCTGGGATTGAGCCTCAAATTGAACCTCCATGTTAATCGTGGAGTCTGCTTGAGGATTCCCTCTGCTTCTCCCTCTGCTTCTTTTCTCTCTCTTTCTCTCCCTCTTTCTCTCTTCTTCTCTCCTTAAAATGAATGAATACATCTTAAAACACTCACACACATACACACAAACACACAAAGAGATTTCTTTATACTTTCAGATGTGATTAAAAATACATAATATGAGAACTTTTTAAAAAAGATTTTATTCACTTATATATCTGGGGAGAGACAGAGAGTGAGAGAGTGCACAAGTGGGGGTGGGGATGGGCAGAGGGAGAGCGAACAAACTCCTCACTGAGCAGGGAGCTGGTCATGGGGCTTGATCCTAGAACTCTGAGATCATGACCTGAGCCAAAGGCAGATGCTTAACTGGCTGAGCCACACAGGCACTCCCATAATATGAGATTTCTTATGCATATTGCTTTATGGCTATTGCATAAGAAGCCACCATGCACATAAGCAAGTATTTACCGATAAACAGCAACAAAACAACCCTCATAATCTTCAAAATCATTTATCTTACTCTATTCTGTTATTATTTAAGATATCTATCTTAAGTTTCTAGATATCAAATTTAAAATTACATAATTCAATAATAATTACTTATTAAAATTTAAAGATTTTTCTCTCATAGCAAACTATCTAAGCATGGGTATGTTCCAACTCGGGAATTTTGAAAACAGCCAAGAAAATGAAGTGAGCTGTCAGATCCTGATTTGTACAGGGACAGGGAAATAGGCATAATATGATTAAAAGAACATCATGTTTAAAATCTGATTATAATGTAAAATAGATATATGTACATATATCATTCTTAATCTTTTTTTTTAAAAAAATATTTAATTTATTTATTCATGAAAGACACACAGAGAGAGAGAGAGAGAGAGAGGCAGAGACACAGGCAGAGGAAGAAGCAGGCTCCATGCAGGGAGCCCGGTTTGGGACTCGATCCCAGGTCTCCAGGATCACGCCCTGGGCCAAAGGCAGGCACTAAACCGCTGAGCCATCCAGGGATCTCCCAATCTTTTCAAAAAGTTAAGTTTAAAATTTGAAAAGCAACCGAATGAGAGATAGCTATAAACAAGGATACTTTTACAGGAAAAAAAAAAAGTATGGTCTAGTCTTCCATAAAAGACTCACTAGCCATAAAATATTGGAAAAATGACTATAATGCTTTGAGACAAAAATATGATAATTTTGTAATTTTATTACCACAAAATTTCTTATGTGTGCAGTCAATGCATTATAAACACTGATGCTCAAAGGATCAAAAGTTATTGTAGCTATATGTCTGTGCCAAATGATGAGCACCAGGTGCCGTATGGAAGTGCTGACTCACTATATTATACACCTGAAACTATTATTACACTGTATGTTAATGAACTAGAATTTAAATAAAAACTTTTTAAAAAGTACTAAAACCAAAAGATAAATCCAAATACAAATGTAAGAAGTAAAATATTGATATATGAAAGCTACACTAATGAATAGCAGGAATCCAAAGATAGGCAAAATAGGCTCAATCCATTTTGAAAACATTATTTCAAAGAAAATGTTAATGATGAGAATGTTCCTGAAAATAATTTCTTCAATGTAATGTATTTGATTTTGTATGTGTATAATACCATATGTTAATGTATATTAATAAGATTATTCGTATTGCTAATAAAACCAATATAAGAGAACATGTGGAAAAAGGCTGAGCAAAAATAACTTCTAATTTTCTTCCTACACATAGAAAATATTTAATAGTGTATTTTATCAATAGGTTTTTAAACTTTCAAATAAAATATAAAATTATAATGGAAAAAAGAATATAAAGATTAAATCAGAAATTTTAAAGAAAAAACAGTTTGGAAAAGTCATGACATAAAGTTTCAAATCTTCTAGGAAAAAATAAAGATGATTAAGATTAGAATAAAAATATATAAAATTTACTGTAAAGTAAAAAATAATGTCTCATCGATTAAGAAATGAATATTAGGGATCCCTGGGTGGCGCAGTGGTTTGGCGCCTGCCTTTGGCCCAGGGCGCGATCCTGGAGACCCGGGATCGAATCCCACATCGGGCTCCCGGTGCATGGAGCCTGCTTCTCCCTCTGCCTGTGTCTCTGCCTCTCTCTCTCTCACTGTGTGCCTATCATAAATAAATAAAAAAAAATTAAAAAAAAAAAAGAAATGAATATTAGAGTAGACAAAAATAGTAACATAAACAAAACTCCTAAATTCAGGACCAGATGTAGGGCAACAATAGAAAACCAAAAACTAAAATTTATAGAAGCACATGCTCTTGAATCAAAGAAGTCCTACACACATAAAATTGTTCAACATGTTCATGTAAAAATTGGTGAAAAAATACCTCAGCCTAGATAATTTGGGATTGAAGAAGATGGAGCCACTATGATAATAAATCTGTCTAATGAGAGAGGTTTTCAAAATGATGAATGGAAAATAAAACACTCTAACCTTACAATTATTCATCTGGCCAAAGTAGCAGTCATAAGAGTGGTAACTAAATATACTTCTGGGGGAAAAAAAAGGACTCAGAAAAAAGACAACCAGGCAATTTTGTGGAGAGAATTGTTCAAGGATGTACTTTAGCCACATCCATTTACTGGTCTGTAAACTGGCTCTGTACACAGAGGGCAAGGAGA
The DNA here is from genome assembly GCF_048164855.1 of Canis lupus baileyi. Classification (NCBI taxonomy): domain Eukaryota; kingdom Metazoa; phylum Chordata; class Mammalia; order Carnivora; family Canidae; genus Canis; species Canis lupus. Next base: position 19,240,255 of record NC_132849.1, read on the forward strand.
GGCTAAAGAAAGAAGCAGGCCACTACACATTAGGAAGTGACAACTTTATTTTTTCCTGTTTTCTTTTCTTTAAATTTTTATTAAATTCTAGTTAGTTAGCAAATAGTGTAATGTTGGTTTCAGGAGTTGAATGTAGTGATTCATCACTTTACACATAACATCCAGTGCTCATCAAAACTGCCCTCCTCCAGTGAGGCTTGCCTTGGGGGGCTGCAAGTGGAGTAGATCTCTGCATTTGCTTGCCAGATCCTTAAAAGCTTATTACAGCGGCCATAAGTCATGTATATAATCCAGATGGTCACAACAACACATCACTATCTCAAGGCTGTACTTTAAGTTTGGGGAAGGCAAATGGAATGCACATTCCAAGTACAAGGGATGGGGTGAGATGACTCAAACTGCCTGGGTCCAGCTAGAGGGTTACTTAGTGGCAACCTCCTCTTGATGACCCCTTCCAATGCTGCTCCACTTCAGGTACTAGTGGTGAAGAAAGGGAAAACAGAATTAACAATGTTATAGATACTTAAAATATTATTTAAAAAATTTTGTGCAGTATGATTGATATTTTGAGTGTATTTTTCATGATACATTTCTGGAAGTCTCTATTAAAGAAATAAATTTATTTGATTATGGGTTTGTGGTTATTTTTTTTCTGGTTTTAAATTTAATATCCTATTTTATTTACTAGGGATATTTAAAAATTAATTACAAAGTTAAAATCATTTCAAATGCATAGAGATTGGAATAGTTTTTCTAACAAAAAAGTCAATGCAAAACATTAAAAACACATTGGCCTCAATATCGAGAGTAATTATATTACTTAAGGTTTTGACAAATAGAGGAAAGTTATTTTGTTATTAATAATTACATCAACATAGAATATGCCTAAAGTTCATAAAGCAAAATTATGGACATAATTTGACTCTAGAAGAAAAGCAACATAAAGTGCTTTACACACAACATAAAGTGTGTGTGTGTGTCTGTGTGTGTGTGTATATATATAACTAATACCCAGGAATTATGTATAAGAAAATATTTAGGGGATCCCTGGGTGGCTCAGCAGTTCAGCGCCTGCCTTTGGCGCAGGGCATGATCCTGAGATCCCGGGATCGGGTCCCGTGTCCCGCATCGGGCTCCCTGCATGGAGCCTGGTTCTCCCTCTGCCTGTGTCTCTGCCTCTCTATCTCTCTATCATGAATAAATAAATAAAATTTTTTAAAAAAGAAAATATTTAATTTTTCAGGGTGCCAGGGTGGCTCATTCAGTCAGGCCTCTGACTCTTGATTTCAGCCCAGGTCATGATCTTGGGGTCCTGAAATGGAGCCCCACATGGGGTTCCACTCTTGGCCGAGAGTCTGCTTGGGATTTTCTCTCTTCCTCTCCTCTCTCCCTGCCCCTGCACACTCTCTCTCTCTCTCTAAAATAAATAAATCTTTAAAAAAAAGAAAATGTTAAATTTTCAGTTTGTTACATTACAGTGAAATTTGAATACATTTCTAAATTATTTTATTTCATTTGCATTTCTCAATTATGAAATATTTGAATATACAAGTTATTCATTAGTATAATTGTAAAATGTATATCCATTAGTCTACCACCCAAACTAAGAAATAGAACATGACATTTCCAATATATTTACTCTTTACTTCTTCTTTTTTTTTTTTTATAAATGAAGTATTTATTTTTATTTTTTTTTATTTTTATTTTCTTTTAAATTTTTATTTATTTATGATAGTCACACACACACACAGAGAGAGAGGCAGAGACATAGGCAGAGGGAGAAGCAGGCTCCATGCACCGGGAGCCTGATGTGGGATTCGATCCTGGGTCTCCAGAATCGTGCCCTGGGCCAAAGGCAGGCGCTAAACCGCTGCACCACCCAGGGATCCCCTACTCTTTACTTCTTATGCTACAACAATTAGAATTGATACAAATACTTTTTACAGTACAAGGTATTTCCTTCTGGTATTTCTTTTTTCATGTTTTTATTTTCAACCATTTTTATAATATTATTATTATTTTTAAAGATTTTATTTATTTATTCATGAGAGACACAGAGAAAGAGGCAGAGACAGAGGAGGAAGGAGAAGCAGGCTTCCTGAGGGGAGCATGATACCAGACTTGATCCCAGGATCCCAGGATCATGGCCTGAACCAAAGGTAGACGCTCAAACACTAACTAAGCCACCCAGGTGTCCCAGAGCTACCCAGGCATCCCTATAACATTTTTAAAATATTTCTCCAGAAAATACTGTAGGGCTATTTTCTCCCCAAATATCTATGTCTTGTAAATCTATGTCTATGTCTAGGAATATTGACTCAGCTTGGGCTTACCCATATGTGTTATTGAATTTTTTGTTTATGACTCTTTTTTGTATCCCACATAGAACTTTGTGCATTTATTTTCATTGTGCTAAGTGACTTTATTTTGTTTTTCTTTCAAGTATATTTTACAGATGTTAAAAATTCCTCAGTCTTTATATCACTGAAGATCATTTCATTTTTTTCAAACTTGCATGATATTTTGGCTATAGGTAGAATTTAAAATTCAAAAAGACTTTCTTACAAAACATGAAATTCAAGAAGTGTCTTCTTGAATCCAGTTTTGCAAATAAGTTATCTAATAAAATCTAGTTATTAGTGTTTTTGTTAGTAATTATTATTCAATATTTATAAATATTCTAGAGGAGAACACAAGCAGTAACCTCTTTGACATTGGCCATAGAAATTTCTTATTAGTTATGTCTCCTGGGGTGAAGGAAACAAAAGCAAAAATAAACTCCTGGAACTTTATCAAAATGAAAAGCTTCTGCACAGCAAAGGAAACAACAAAACTAAAAGGCAACCTAAAGAATAGGAGATGACATATCTGATAAAGGATGGAAAATACATAAAGAACTTATAAAACTCAATACTCAAAAAAATAATAATAATCCAGGTGCCTAGGTGGCTTAGTGGTTGAGAGTCTGCCTTTGGCTCAGGTCATCATCCTGGGGTCCTGGGATCGAGTCCCGCATCAGGCTCCCTGTGCAGAGCCTGCTTCTCCCTCTGCCTATATCTCTGCCTTTGTGTCTCATATGAATAAATAAATACAATTTAAAAATAAATAAAATAAAAACATAATCCAATCTAAATTGGCTGAAGATATGAATAGACATTTTTCCAGAGAAGACATACAGATGGCCAACAGACACATGAAAAGATGCTCAGCATCACTGGTCATCAGGTAACTACAAATCAAAACTACAATGAGATATTGCCTCACACCTGTCAGAATGACTAAAAATCAACAGCACAAGAAACACAGGTGTTAATGAGGATGTGGAGAAAGGGGAACCCCCTTACACTGTTGGTGGGAATGCAAACTCGTGCAGCCACTCTGGGAAACAGTATGGAGATTGCTCAAAAAAGTTAAAAACAGAACCATCCTACCATCCAGCAATTGCACTATCAGATACTTACCCGAAGAATATAAAAATACTAATTCGAAGGAATATATACTCCTGCTATTTAAAGCAGCATTATCTATAATAGCTAATTATGGAAACATTCCCTGCCCATTGAATGATGAATGGATAAGAAAGATGTGGCTTGTGTGTGTATGTATGTGTGTGTGTGTGTGTGTGTGTGTGTATGTACAGGCACATACACAATGGAATATTACTTAGCCATAAAAAGAATGAAATTTTGGCATTCTCAACAATATCGATGGAGCTAGAGAGTAATTTGCTAAGTGCAATGAGTCAGCCAGAGAAAGACATATATCACATGATTTCACTCATATATGGAATTTAAGAAACAAACAAATGAAAAGAACAAAGGAGGAAAAAAAAAGAAAGCAAGAAGCAAACCAAGAAAACAGACTCTTATTTTTTTTTTAATTTTTTTTAAAACAGACTCTTAAATAATGGAGAACAAACTATGGTTACCAGAAGGGAATTGAGTGCGGTGATGAGTTAAATAGGTGATGCAGATTAAGCAATGCCCTTGTGATATGCACCAGATGTTGTATGGAAGTGCTGAATCACTATATTCTACATACGAAACTATACTACACTGTATGTTAACTAACCAAAATTAAAAACTTAAACAATAAAAAAAAAACTTAAACAATAAAACAGTGACAACACCAAACGCTTCCAAAGATGTAGAGCAATGGGACCTCCCATTCATTGCTTGTACAAAATGGTTAAACCAGTTTGGAAGATCCTTACCACATGATTCTGTTATCACATTCCTTGGAATTTAACCAAAAGAGTTGAAAACTTATGTCCACACAAAAAACTGCCCATGGATGTTTACAACAGCTTTATTCATAATTGCTGAAACTTGAAAGCAACCTGATGTCCTTCAGTAGATCAATGGATAAATAAACTGTGGTATATCCAAACAATGTAATATTATTCAGCACTAAAAGAAATGAGCTATGAAACCATGAAAAGGCTACATATTGTATGCTTTCAATTATATGACATTCTGGAAAACGCAAAACTATAGACACAATAAAAAGATCAACAGTTGCCAGGGATTATGAAGGAAGGAGGAGTGAATAGGTGGAGTGCGGAGGATTTTTAGGGCAGTGAAACAGTTGTGTATCATACTATAATTGTAGATATGTATCATTATACACTTGTCCAAACCCATAGAATGTGCAACACCAAGAATAAACCCAAAAGCAACAATGGACTTTGAAAACTCCTCTTCTTTTCTTTAAAATTTGTTGAACATATGTACGTACCAATAAAACAATATTGTGGGGGACCTGGGTAGCTCAATTGGTGGGGCAACTGATTTGATTTTAGCTCAGGTCATGATTTTGGGGTCCTGAGGTCAAGCCTCATGTTTGGCTCCCTGCTCCACACGGAGTCTGCTTGATACTCTCTCTCCTTCTGCCTCTGACCCTCCCCCTGTTCACCACTGCACTCTTTCCCTAAAATAAATAAAACTTATTATTTTTATAAATAAAACAATGAAGGGGGGTCAGCAGATTCCCTGCTTTGTGGGGAGCCTGATGTGAGACTCCTGAGATCATGTCCTGAGCAGAAGGCAGATGCTTAACCAACTCAGCCACTCAGGCACCCCAAAGAATTAAATCTTTAAAAAAATTTAGTGTGTGTACACCTTTCATAAGAATATAACATTTTCCCCAAATTAATTCTTTCAAGTTATACTCTGAGTAGTTGTTTTTATATTCTTCCATCATTTAAATTTATAGACAAATTTTTGCCATCTTAAGCTGTATAAAATAGCATTTTTTTGTGGTTTAATTTGCATTTTCTTGGTTATCAATCTATCAGGTAAATTTTAACTAATATTTATCATCATTTTACATGCTTATTCATCAGTAGTTCACATATTTCTTAAATGCCTATTTTTGTATCTTTCCTATATTTCTCTTGGGTTGTATTATTTTCTCTTTTGTAAGGAATTATTTGCATGTAGGTATATGCTTGCATATTTTAAATAATAACACTGATTCTCTATGTGGCATCTTTCAGTTCTCAGTGTAATACCTTAAAAAATTATTTAAAGTGTATTATTAGTTTTGGGGAAGAATTTAGTGACCTATCAGTTGTATATAACACACAGTGCTCATTCCATTTAGTGCCCTCCTTAATGCTCATCAACCAATTACCTTATCCCCTCCATCTCTCCTCCAGTGTCATAACTTTTGTGTTTTCTTACCGTATCTTTGAATAAACTCTAAGTCTTTATTATATGTTAGTCAAATGTACCTTTTTCTTTTCATTGTGATTATCTTATTTTGTGTCTTAAATAATAAATTATATTCTATCATCAATTGAGTAAGTTTTCTTAATTTTCTTATAAACAATTATTTTGTTTGACTTATATTTTCTTTGCTTGGAATTATTTTGTATATTATGTGGGGTCACGAATCAAATTTTTTACATTGTTTATATAGAGAGAACAGGTTATATACCATGTTTATTAAATAGCCACTTCTACTCCTTCAGCTCCCATACTACATGTGATCCATAAGTTCACATTTGTGTGAATGTTCTTCTAGGCTCTCTAATGAGTGCCACTGACCAATTTATTGATGGCTGAGATTCATACTCACCTGTTCTTCAAGAGAGTCTTGACTATTATTGGCCTTATCTTCTTGCATATAAATTTTAGAGTAAGTTGGTTAAGTTCCATTCAAACCTCTGCCAGAATTTATTGATAGAGCATCACTTCTGCAGATCATCTTGATGAGACTTAACATTGTTAAAATATCAGTTTTCCATATCCATGAGGTAATTATATTTCTCCAGTTACTTATGTCTTCTTTAATGCATTTCCACTTGGTTATATAATTTTTCTCCAATAGTATACAAATCTTTTATTTGGTGAATTTCTTGTTTTCTGATTTTTTGGCAGTTGAAATTTCATCTTTTTATTGCACTTTCTAACACTTTGTTTCTAAGCATATATATACAAGCACTATTTAATGTTGGGTCACTGCTCTTTTTCTCTTTAAAATTTTAGTTTATTCCTTTCCAATTCTTATAAATATTACATATGATTTTGTTTCCTACTGAGTGCTTACAATGATGAATGTCTGAGGTCATAGTAGATATCCTTATCTTGTTTTGGAAAATAAAGGTAATGTTTTTACATTTCCATATTGATCACAATAAGATGTACTTTGGGATTTTTTCAGATATGCTTTATCGGTATAAGGAAGTTCTTTCCTACTTAGAGTTTGTTAAGAGCTTTTATCAGGAATAGTATTGAATTTTATCACATACATTCTCTGCATCTTCTAAAATGATCAATTGCTTTTCCTCCTGTAGTTTTGTAGTCTATTAATGTACTGTACTACGTTGATTTATTTTATACAGGGGAACCACCTTGCATTCTTGGAATAATCCAACTAAGCAAGGTAGTTTGTACAAATTAAAGTACATATATTTTGTTATATATGTTTTTTATATATATAAGTACATTAACATATTAACATTTATTATATACACATATATTCGTGTCATATTCGATGTATTAATGTTTTGTCTAGTCTTTTAAATTTTATTTTTATAAGTCAGTTTTGCCTATAGTTTCTCATGCTTCTATTGTATCCACTTAGTTTGCTTTCATTTATATGGTTGTAAATATGAGACAATGAAAACCTTAAGAATTAAACCTGGGCAGTCCCGGTGGCGCAGCAGTTTAGCGCCGCCTGCAGCCCAGGGTGTGATCCTGGAGACCCAGGGATCAGTCCCACGTCAGGCTCTCTGTGTGGTGCCTGCTTCTCCCTCTGCTTGTGTCTCTGCCTCTCTCTGTCTCTATGAATAAATAAAATAAAATATTTTTTAAAAAAAAGAGAGAGAATTAAACCTGTGGTTCTGAACCTCATGTCTTTGAGGTTAAGAGGACACATAAGCTGTAACTGTTTAAATTGTATGTTATAAGCAAATCAAAACTGGGTTGAAAAGTGTCATAGTGAAACGATGCCTGCTATGAATTCTTAAAATGTGAACATTTAGTTCTTGATTTACCTGTCTACACAACTGAATGTTTAATTTTGTTTTTCTCACAGGAGAGTATATCTTTCCTTAATTTTATGTTTATATGAAACCTTCTGAAAGAAGTATCTTCCTGTCAAGGATTTTAAAGTTAATAACAATTTAGACTCTAATTTAAGAAGAGTCTATGTCAAAATGAACCAAGACTTCTTCCAAAGGTTCGATATATGTCTATAATCACTAGGAATGCACAGTTAATTTATACCAAAGGGCTGTTTGCCATATTAAGTTACATTTATATATAGAAGGATTGTTTTTCATACTGAAACATCCTCAAGGCTGGATATTTTAATGTGGCAACTATTAAAAGAAAAACTTTGAGATTTTACCTAAAGCAAGACAGCATGAGATAAATTCTATTTGTATTACTCATTTTCTGACTGTATCCCAGTACTTTTGGTCTGCAGGAAGGATGATAAAGACTGCATTATGTTACCAAACTCTGTCTCCATTTCCTCCTGGGCAAAAATCTAGACCGCATTTCCCAACCTCTTTGCATTTAGGACAACAATATGCAAATGTTAGGTGAGTAAAAGTAATGGGCTCCTAGCTTATGATCATTTCCGTGCTTTTCTCCACACACTCTCTTCCCTCTATATCTGGCCTGTGGAAAGTTCCCAGGTTAGCTTCCATATTCTCCACCCATCTCTCTCTCCCTGTTTTACATTTTCCACTTTATGAGGAAATTCTCATTCGAAAACCTGTCACACATGTGATTTATTTCAGGAATACTATCATTTAATATTGTGTAAGGCTATGCCATTTCGTTCCAGAAACGAAACGTCCCATCTATAAAGTTAAATGTTTGCCCTCATTCTTTTATACTGTTGTTACTTGTAAACTTGCAGCAACCAGGAGTAGATTATAAATGGGGAAATTGTTTTGTTTTGCAGTTACATGCTACCTTCTGTTACTACTCTTACCAAACTAGACAATCAAGTAAGTTGTTTTGTAACCATAAGATGATAAAAACATTACTTGTAGAACCAATTGTTCTTCATCGTGATGAAACATACACAATTTGACCCAAATATTCAGATCATCCACAGAACTTTGGAGGCTGGAATTTTTTTAATCAATAATATAGATTTTTTTAACTTTATGACACATACCATAGGTATATTATTCTCAATTATTATTCAGTCACTAAATATAACGACTGTATCATATCATCTTCCCATTTGGAGAAGAAATCTGAAAATGATGATGGAATTATTTTTATTTGGGAACCTTAGTGATTTAACATACATAAATCAACTTTTACATCTTTTCAAAAATATTCTTCCTATATACACTTAAATGTTTAACACAAATATACTATATGTGGCAATGTAAGCAAGGTGTTTGGGGATATGAGACCTATTTCCCTCACTCTTATCTTCCTTCAGAGTGGCTCATTAAGATCAAGTAGCTCGTTAATTCACCAAGTCTTCTCAAATACCCATGAATTTATTATTCTTATCCCACCTTTACATGTATTTAAAATAAATACATGTTGAAGTTTGCCCTATTTGTGTAACCAAAATTTACCCAATATTCCAGTTATATCCCTTCAGGGATTCTTCTATTTATACTGCAATACACATCAAAATGCATTCTCTTTTAAATACTACTGAAATAACTGTAATTCTTGTTGAAATTACAGATTTATTCCATATATTTTATGCTACTGTATATTATAAATGTCATGATGAATATGATATACATATTTATATTGTATGCATTTATATGATCATATCTTTTCCATTTCATATCCCCTCCTTGCAGATGAAGACCATAGTTTTCATTTATTCTAGACTACTCATAAATCCCATTGCAAAACTAACTAAAGAAGATAATCTAATAAACACTTCATTAGTTTTAATTGATTGATTTTTAAAAAACACTATGTAGATGGAAAAATTCAACTTACCACGGCGATCATCAATCTTCCTGTGAAAACAAAAATATTAAACCAGGTATGAAAATCATATTGAACAAATACCAAATTTTCATATTCAATAATAAGAATCTTAGATAATTCCATTAAAGAATGCTATTTGAATTAAAACTAATTGGGACCCATGGATGGCTCAGTGGTTGATGTCTGCCTTCAGCTCAGCACGTGATCTTGGGATGTGACTGGGATGGAGTCTCATATCAGGCGCTCTGCGGGGTATCTGCTTCTCCCTCTGCCTATGTCTCTGTCTCTCTCTGTGTGTCTCTCATGAATAAATAAAATAAAGTCTTAAAAAAAAAAAAAACTCTAGGGGATCCCTGGGTGGCGCAGTGGTTTGGCGCCTGCCTTTGGCCCAGGGCGCGATCCTGGAGACCCGGGATCGAATCCCACATTGGGCTCCCGGTGCATGGAGCCTGCTTTTCCCTCTGCCTGTGTCTCTGCCTCTCTCTCTCTCTCTCTGTGACTATCATAAAAAAAAAAAAAAAAAAAAAAAAAATTAAAAAAAAAAACCTCTAATTATTAACTTGCTTACCCCATGTTGTTTTGCTTTACAATTGTTGAAAGCAGAGATTTCTTCCATTCAATAGAGCTATCAATGACACAAGTGCATCAGTGATAGATCAAGTAAGCCTGAATGGATTCACAAATCTTTATTTCATTACTGACAGAGACTGTACTTTGTAGCCTAGAAATTCATCTTGACTTTAGGATCTAGAAAATGTCCAGGGAAACAGACTCTGTTAAATTTGTGTCTAAGCAAATCTATCACAGCTCCCATCTATCTCAACATTCATGTATATTGGTTAATTTTATTTCAATCTTTCCCAAAGGTAAAATTAAGTACACTGCTTGCTACTCTAATTTGGGCTAATATTCCATCACAGATGACTCTTCTCATGTCACCAACAGATCTATAGTGTTTCACTAATTTAACCAGAGCTGGACCTAAGCAACTCACTCGTTATTCTGGCTGTTTCTTTTGGTCATATTCTAATTTTTCTAACTATGTTCTTGATTTATTTCTACTTTCTGATCATAAGCATGCAAACATTTATCATACTCATTCTGTTTATTTTTCTCTAAGATCTTGCTGCACTGTGTATATTATCCTGAATCATATTCTAATTATGCAAAATAAACACAATCATTTCCACTCCCTCATATGACATATTTTTCTTCTACCCAATGTTATTTATTATTAATGTTAGTGACATATCTGACCTAATCAAAATAATTGATTAGAAAGTTTGATGTGGGGGCATCTGGGCGGTACAGTCAGTTGAGTGTCTGACTCTTAGTTTTGGCTCAGGTTGTGATCTCAGGTTCATGAGACTGAGCCCTGAGCAAGGCTCCATGCTAAGCGTACAGTCTGCTTAGGATCCTCACTGCATCTCTCTCTGCCCTTCCCTGCCTGCTTGCTAGTTCTATCTCAAATAAATAAATCTTTAAAAAAAAAAAAACAAAAAAAACAAAGAAAGAACGTTGGATTTGGCATTCATCTAAAACAGCACTCCTTATAGTCATATGTCAAACTACCTTACTATTTATTCATATCTAATTTCCTAAGAAGTGTAATGTATGAGAGAAACATTCCACATGGAAGCTCTGTGAAAATTATAGCATGTAGACCTTTAACATTTGATAGCATTACCAAAAAATCATTACAAGGAAAATACTACATGATAAAGGTAGTATTTTTAAATATACAAACATTTAAAATACAAGATTCATAATAATTTTTCTTAAATCTACATTATCCAGTTTGTCTTTTTATGCTGTTTATTATTTTAATATAGGTCTTTTATATTTATTTTTATTATTTTTCAGCCAAACTATGGTTTCATTATTTTTATGTCATGTATAAACCGCTGAAATATATTTTATAATTATGGTGATAGAAAGGGATTCAGTTTGTTTTATTATAATTATTTAATCATTAAGCTGATGTATTGTTGAACAGTTTCTGTTTGTTACAGATTTTGACTGCCAAATTTATCAAACTTAAATACATGGATCTGCCTCCAGGCTTTTAATATGATTTGGTTTTTCAGTGAATGGCACTTAAGAATTTATACTCTTTTGGATATAGTGACACTATTGAATATTTTGATACTTAAGAGAGACACAGTTTTTCCCATTACTTCCAGGTGTATTTAAAAGTTTGCCTTTATGTATATAAATTGGTTGATGTCACAATGTCTTTTCTGAATTGTTCCAGCTTCAGCTTGTCCATTGGATTCACTATCTGCAAATCCACTCAGAGAAGCTATATTGCTGCCATTAGTCATGAAGAAAATGTCTCCAATATGGAAAGAGTGCTACTTCTGAATGTTCTCATTTCCAATTCCCATCACTGTGTTATGGACAGAAATAGTTATTATATCCCCTATCAAAATCTGTCTATATCACCTGAAATCCAAAGAAGCTTTTCTTATTCCAGAGTGACACAATTCCCATTTTAACATTTACATTGACCTCTAATAAGCATCATTTGATCAAATTTCCATCTAGCTACATCTGAAACAGATTAATAAATTTATTAGAGCTTGGCCATTTCTACACTACTCATTTAGTTCAACTACAGTTCAAGTGCTTGATGGAAAAATGATACATGTCAACATTCCATTTCCCTTAGCATTCTCAAGATCTTGCCAAGAAACAAAATTAAACCCTCCCATTTAGTCATAAAGTGAAATCTATACACAGACAAAAAACAAACAAACTCATACTGGGAAGGTGAAAATCTAAAGGGAAGTTTAAGAAGGAAGAGATATAACGTGTACATTAGCAGGATCTGGGCCCCATCTCAGGCATTTAAAATGCCCTACTAGCACTTGATGTGATAAGCCCTGGGTGTTATACTATATGTTTGCAAATTGAATTTAAATAACAAATTTTTAAAAATAAAAAAATAAAATGCCCTACTAGGATTGGAGTATCTTCTTAATATTAACATATAATAAATATATAATAAAATAAACATGTAATAAACATATAATAAAATGTAATATATTTATAGATACATAAAATATATATGTATATTTATTTATATGCGTGATTATGCTAGAACTACTCTCTCTCAGTGCATGATTAGCATGGGGCTTTTCAAAGGATCCAGCAATATAAAATAAAGAACTGTGGATTTATGAAGTAGATTTTCCAAATCATTTCCAATAACAAACAAAATAAACTATTAAGTAATGTTAAATTTCTTCTCTTTTTTTTTTAAAGATTTTATTTATTTATTCATGAGAGACACAGAGAGAGGCAGAGACATAGGCAGAGGGAAAGGCAGGCTCCTTGTAGAGAACCTGATGCAGGACTTCATCCCAGGACTCCAGGATCACAACTTGAGCCAAAGGCAGATGCTCAACCACTGAGCCACCCAGGTGCCCCAACATTAAATTTCTTCTTAAAATATAACAGGAAATAGTGAATTGTTGAAATGTTTATATATGTAGAAAATCCAGAATAATTTACATGCAAACTATTAATATCAATAGTTTTAGTAAACTAAAAAATAAATGTATATTTGTATAACATCAATAATAAAATACTAAAATTAAAGTAAAACTAATGGTGGTATTGATGATAAAGTCAAAATACACTAAAAGAATAAATTATAAAATCTCTAAGTTAAATCTAAGTTAAAACCTACCATTGTTGAGACAAATTAAATGATTTCTAAATGAATGTTTCAGAGCAAACCATAATATTTTAAAATGTTAAATTTTCTGAAAGCAATATATATATAAAGTGTAATTATATATATATATATTGTGTGTGTGTATATATATATATATATATATATATATATATATATGAAGTGTAATTCCAATCAAAATCCCAAGAGAGAGAAAAGTTGGTGGGAGAAAATAATATTTGTTTAATGTTATAATTTAGGTAATTGTAGCCATATTACTTAAGATTAAGTTGGATATACAAGCGTGATACAAATAGGCAAGATGCAAAGATGTGCCCTAAAAATGAAAGTCTTCAGTTAGTGCTTTCTGTATATGTGTGTCTGTGTGTGTGTGTGTGTGGGGGGTCAATTGTAGGAATTAATTAGATTCAAGGCACCTAAACTGTATTGTTAAGAATGGATAAACTAATCATGATATCTGACAAAGAAATTTATTCCTTTCATGAATATGCCTTTGTTTATAGAGTCAGAAAATATTCTCAAGATTACATGGACTAGTATAAAATTTCTGTATGATAGTTACTGAGTTGTAATATTTATGATAAAATTTTTATATTCCTGGCACCCGTTTGGTTTTATTTACTAATATTCTTAATTGGATTTAGGATATTGTGGAGAAAATCTCAATCTGAGATTATAGAGACATTCATATGCCATAGATATAGAGTGCTATTGAGAAACTGAAGCTCATTGAAACAATTTTTTCAGGGACCATGATATTTTGAAGGGTCCACAGAGATAACTTTTGGTTGTGCTATTTCTGATATATAAAATTTTACAAATTCCATCTTAGAATAAAAAAGTAGATGAAGCACTATCTTGGGCATTTTGATGCTTTCACATGGAATCTTGATTCTTTTTTTCTTCATTAATAAAAACAAACATAGAGGTGCCTGGGTGGCTCAGTTGGTTAAACATCTGATTCAAGTCATGATCTTGAGCCCCACATTGGGTTCTGTACTCAGTAGGGAGTCTGCTTCAGATTATCTTTATCCCACTCTCCTTCTGCCTCTCTAACACTCCCACTCTCTTTCTCTTTAAAATAAATAAATAAATCTTTAAAAAAAGACATAATAGATTATACTTAATATATTCATAGTATAAACATAGTTAAAATATTTTTGTTCCAATGTATGAGACTGAGATACTTGTGTATTGATCATTATACTATGGGCAGAGAAAATTTCTTTTTAATTATGTTTGCTAAATACTGTCTTCCTAAAGAAGATAATATATAGAAGATAATGTAGTTTAGCTAAAGCTCTTCTCTCATTTACCTGGCTGAAACTCTGGAATATAAAAGGCAGTAAAACATAAACAGCAGCCCCTACTGGTCTCCAATTATCTCCAACCCTCAACATCATGGCATCTGTCTACCTTCTCAATATACCATGTATCTGCAACTTATTAACCCTATAAGAAAAGCACCAAGTGGTACGAAGGTGTAGCAATGCAAGCCCTAGATACTCAGATTATGCCTTGAGACTGAACCCTACTCTTCAACAAATGCCTATCCAACCTGAAAAAAATCCAGAGGGTTTTTTTTTTTTTTTTCATACTGGAACTACAGTTCTAAAATTAGGGAGATCAGCAAATGGTGTTATTACCTTTTTCTTTAAAGCCCTATGCCCAAGAAATAGTAACAGCCCTTTTTGTTTTTCTTTTCTTCCCTCTTCCTTTAGTTCTGATTACTAAAAATTTATTGGGTTGAATAACCCAGTTGGGCTAAAAAGAATTGAAATAGGTAATCTTTAAATTCCAAAAGATGCACAGAAATCATTCTGCAAAAGGTCTTTGTCTCACACTTATTTTACCTAAGCTTCCTGCTCACCTTTAAATTAAGCCAAGGGGGTACAATATCGTCCTATGGATTTTATTCACTATTATCTGGTCCTTTTTACACCTTATTATCAAGAGTATCTCACATATGGGTTCTAAGGAAGTCTGTCACTTATGCACAGACCTAATACCAATGTAAAACAGCAATGCTGAATCAAGAGCAGAGATAGTGACTATAAACAATTAATTTTAAATTATAAGAAATAACTTTTAAATATAATGATCACAGTGAAGATAAAATAATTGATGTAGATCAGACTTGGTGATTAGATGTATTTATCATATAGTTTCTAACAAGATGTTATTATGTTAAGTTTAAAGAAACAAAATTACTTCAAAGTAGATGGGACAAATTTAAACACAAAGTAAGGCCATATTAAAACCCTGGGTTATGGAAAATGAGCAACTGCTTAGCAGATTTACTGTAGTCAGAGTGGGCAGAGTAAATTTTCTTAACTTCTTGGTATGAATTGTAATCTGTGTAGCACACACATACACAAACTCTATAAAGTTTTTTTTTTTTTTTTTTGGTGGCTCATTCGGTTTATTTTTATTTTTTTTAAGATTTTATTTATTTATTCATAGAGACACAGAGAGAGAGAGAGAGAGAGGCAGAGACACAGGCAGAGGGAGAAGCAGGCTCCATGCAGCGAGCCTGATGTGGGACTCGATCCTGGGTCTCCAGGATCACACCCCAGGCTGCAGGCGGGCTAAACTGCTGCGCCACCGGGGCTGCCCCTGTAAAGTTTTAAAATGAAACAACCAACCATTTTTTTTCAGTCATTTAAGCTCTCAGTCCTATTCTGTGCATTCTTTTCCTCTCCAAGATGGCTGTGAAAGATCCTAGGTTAAGAGTAAAATAATTTATGTTAATAACTTCAGCAAATCTAGTTTTGTGGATTATTGGAAAATAAATTAAAATCTTCCAATGTAGATTTTTTAAGCCATAGGTATGTGTATTTAGTTCTGAATATATTAAATTCTCCATACACACAAATTTAAATTATATTACAAAAGACAAAATTATATATTAAAATTATACACTGAAGTACAGTTAATAATATTTTTAAATTACTCTGTTAAAATGATTATAAATTAAAAATAACAAGAATAGGCTATTAAAACATGACAATAGCTAAAATATGTTTTCATCATATTCCTAATACTAACTTCTTCTCAATTACCTTCTAAGTTTGTTACTATTATCCTTACACTTCCTTTAGAGAAACACACATAAGTAATCTTACTATGGGTATATAGATAATAGGGTGTGGAATATGCATTTGAATCAAAATAGATGGACTTGAAATTCTAGGACGTTTTCCCCCTAATCTTTAAAAAATTGAGATATAATTTAGATACATTAAAATGCACAAGTCT
This sequence comes from Canis lupus baileyi, assembly GCF_048164855.1. Classification (NCBI taxonomy): domain Eukaryota; kingdom Metazoa; phylum Chordata; class Mammalia; order Carnivora; family Canidae; genus Canis; species Canis lupus. The sequence continues at coordinate 19,256,644 of NC_132849.1, forward strand.
TCAGTGTTTAATTCAATAAGTTTTGACAGTTATATACACTAGTGTAATCACCACTCAAACTACATTTTAGAACATCTCTAACATCTCAGAAAGTGCCTTCTTGTCACTTTCTATATCCAATCTCTATTCCTAAGGAAGTAACCACTTTTCATACTTAGCTTTGCCTGTTCATGATTGTCATATAAATGGTAATATAGTATTATTATTTTGTCCTTGCTTCTTTTGCTTAATATAAAATATTTAAGTTTCATCCATATTGTTATCTATTCAATTGTCTATTCTTTTCAATATTTCTAATGAGTATCCCATTGTATAATGTACCACAGAATCTTTTTTTTTATTTAAATATTTTATTTATTTATTCACGAGACACACAGAGAGGTAGAGACACAGGCAGAGGGAGAATCAGGCTCCATACAGGGAGCCCAACATGGGACTTGAACCCGGGTCTCCAGGATCACACCCTGGGCTGAAGGCAGCACTAAACTGCTGAGCCACCCAGGCTGCCCATGTACCACAGAATCTATCCATTCTTGTGCTGTTGGGCTTGTGTATAGTTTCCAGTTTTGGAAGAGACAAGGGAGTGGCGGGAGCACTATTATAAATAAAGGTGCTCTGAACATTCTTGTACAAAAATGTTTGTGGACTTATCTTTTCCTTTCTCTAAGATAAAATAAGAGGAGAACTGCTGAGTTAGAAGGTTGATGTTAACTTTCAAGAAACCGCCAAGCAGTTCTACAAAGTGGTTATACCATTTTACAGTCCCATTAGCCATATATGTTTTGACTGCTCCACATTCATCTCAACTTTTAGGGTTTTTAATCTTTCATTTAATCTATTCTCAGGGGGATGTGAAGGAGTAATCTTACTGTCAGGGAGGTAGCTCTTAACCACAGGACTCTATGGCCTTATATATGATGCTCAGAAACATTCTGATTTTAGAAAACATATTATAAGCTACAATAAATCCATGGAGATGGAAGTCAAGTTACAAGGCATGGGAGAATTTCAGCAGAATACTGAAAGTATTTAGATAGTCTCTACTGAGGAACAAACCCAAAATGGTACTTAGAGAGCCTGAGTGACCAAAGTTCAAATTGAACTTCTCCCTTTCGTACTAAAATGGAAATTTCTTTCAGATTTTGATACAATTCCCAAGAGGATAGCTTAACTGAATGAAGCACAGATCACTTTAATTTGACCCCAAAAGCTAGTTTTATTTTCCTTTTTTAGGTGTTTGTCCTCAGGGCTCCTGTCAAAAAGCCTGACTGTGAGACTGGTAAGAGAAAAAGCTGGCAGAGACAGGAACTACAGGTAAAGACAATATGTCTATGAGCTAAATCCTCCAGGGCCCAATTACCAGCTGCAAAATTGAAGAAGTCAGAGTCATTTCATTTCTGATTTCAAACATTCTATTTCCACTTTATTTTGCTGTCATATCACAAATATTAGGAAAACAAATATTTTACCTACAACTCGAGTTAGAAATTTTACTGAAGATAGTGCATTATATATTAAATTATTCATTCACCCCATTTATTAACTACAGATAATTTAATTCATTACTTGTCTTACCACTTATTACTAAAAATCAGAGGCCAACCCTATAAGTTTTATACTTTTAAAAATAGTGTAAGGATATCTGAACCAGAAGTTACTTTCTAAGAAAGGAAAAAAAAATGTCTATCTAGATAAATTTTTTAAAAAGTTTTTCTTGTGTTTAAAACTGATTCTCATTATAATTTTGTAAGAAAAACTAATCTTTTTTTTTTCCTCCCAAAGCAGAATCACTTGAAAAACTATTTTTGGTAGTTCATGAATGGACAATTCTATCACTGTTTGAAGAGATGAAGTGAGTCTGCTGTTCTATTTATCCTCTAAACCAAGACACTGCTGACTTTGATTCTGTAAAAAGAGACAAAGAAATCAAATAGACTGAGTCATTTTTCTCAAATGAGAATATGGAAGAATCTCAAGGGAAACAGATTGCTTTACACAAGTCAGAAGAGAAAAAATGTAGTGTTTAATGTGGTATCTATCACTGAATTTAGTGAATTAAACAACTTTGAATAGAGCACAGAAGGGACTGAATTCCAAACACAAATCAAAATGACAGACTATAAACTGACAATAATGATTATATTTAAGTTGCAATGCTATGTATACCTTAAATGAGAAAATATTAAAATGTTAACATTATACATGTGATTTGAAATTTTTACTATTTCAAAACCATTTGTTACATTAATAAACCTCATATCGTCTATGTAAAGAAGATTCTATCAATCAACCTATAGAGCCTACTATTTGTTAATGTTGTTAAGTTATATATATGACCCCATTCCCGGTACCAAAAAATTTCAAATATATGATCTTATGTCAGCAAGATATGAGGGTAATATGTTAGAACACCTTGCCATCATTTTTTCAGGCTTGATTAAGAAGCACTCATCACAGAGGGTGATGCCTTTGAACTTCCCTCTAACCACAAATACTGACTTAAAACTCACTAGCCTAGCATAATAGTTTTCTCATATAGAAGAAAATAACCTATTAAACAACCATGTGCATTAAAGATCAATTAAAGTAAATTTTAAATGTCTTTAAATATAGGTTCTTTAAAATTAATCTGTGAACAGTTGACCACACTAACAATTACAGAAAATAATTGGAAGAGTGATCATTTTAATATTTTTTGGAGACAATTTACCTGAATATAATAAAATCATAGGCTCCTAAAACTGTTAGTAGCATTTAAACATTAAGTCAGTGGTATTTACAAAAGTAAAGTAACAAAAAGATATGTTTGTATGTGCAATTGTTGCCTTATTATATGGTAGGAACCTCACAAATTTATTCAATAACACACAGATTCTGTAACCTAAAATAGCTACTTATTCTCATAAGAGTTGATCCATATGAAGTTGCACAATCTCATTCCATATGTTAGATGAAGTTCTTTTATAAAAATGCAAATTATAAAAAGGCTTTATAAAAAGCTTTGAATAATTTTTTGGTATAAAATATTGATACACTTTTGTAATTCCATTCAAAATTTGTTAAAATTTAAAAAATTGAAGAATAATTCTTTATGTTTTTATGTCTGTCATAAAACTTTTACCTAAATTCACATATTTTTAGATGCTCAATTTTCATAGGGCTCTTTGCTATTGAAAGCAGTTTGGGTTTAGAAAAGGATAGTGTGATTACAGTGAGTTTGTATTTTCAACCAGACATTTTATTTTGTGTCTAAGCAACCTGAGTCATCTAGGATTAAATGACTCAATTTCTCCATTATCTTTTGAGATGAAAAAATCAGAATTTATGACTCCTCATAATTTAATTCAGAGAATTATGACTACTATGAGCTCCTAAGGTTAAATAAAAACAAAATGAAATGTAATTTCAGTTGAATTCAATATATTATATAGAGATATATCATTTTGTAAAACAGTTTAAAACTCAAAGCAAACCAAGCCAAATATTGTCTCATAAAATTGCATACACTTATAAGTGAATAGGAGACAATTTTTTTAAAATAAACTGACCTTATCAGTATGATTATAGACAAACCACAATGTAAGATTAAAATTTAGTCCTATTGTTTGTCTATAATTAATTATTTGCAGGAAAAATTATTAAGATTTTCATTTTCCTATTCATTTGAAAGGTTGCTGATAATACTGTCATAAAATGATCACAGTTTTTCAAAGGATTTGGTGTGAGCTTCTGGTTTTAGGATTGTCTTGGAGAAGAAATAAAAGAGAAAATGAATTGTAAAGTTTTCAACCAGTGCTAGACATATTAGTGTGTGTAAAGTTTTAAAAATTAGGCAATAAAACTCTATGTGATTAGCATGGTATGTACATCCCCATCCTTGATGAAAATAAAACAAGAGAAAGAAAAGGGGAAAAAGAGTTTTCACATAATAAGTAATCAAAACAAATAAAAATGTAACAGGTTAATTTTTTTAAAAAGGCAGAAAATGTAAATGAAAAAGGCAAAGTCTATTACAAGTACTTGAGAAAAAAGTATTACAAAAGGAATGAAGTTCACAGTGTTGTCAGTAAATTTAGAATTGATACTGAGGGAAAAACAGAACAATATTTTTCTTCTATAAATCAAAGAAAATTATGAAATGATAAATAAATGACTCTATGAAAGATAATTTGACAGGATAGGAAAGATTTAATATGAACTGAAGTATAATTTATATTCTAAATTAATTATTTATTATTATTTATTATTATTATTTAAATTAATTAATTATTAATTAATAATATTAATTAATAATTAATTAAGTATTAACTGTGAATAGAATAATGAAGATATGATAAATACAATTTTCCTGAACTAAAGACCTTTGTGGACATTCTAATAATACCATTGGTTTTAGGGCCAAATCAATGAAAGTTAGATTACCCCTAGAAACATATTAGCAAATTTTCTGAAACTTTAAAATAAAAGGTATGAAATTCTGAGCAATAATACGAGTTACCTACAAAGAAGCATCATAGGGTCACTGACAACAATAATCAAAATAAAACATGGATACTGGTACATATTGACTTTTAAAGGAAAAAGATTATATCACCTTTTGCGAGATTTAAGATAAAGGTCAGTACACTAAACCTTTCTTTGACATTTGAATTAGGAAATAATGGGAAGCTTGATAACTTATTCAGGTATACAGGTATCAGAATATTCACTATATTACTGAAACCATCTTGGATTGGTTATATTATTTTTATATGTGGGAAGGATGGGTTTTTGAAAGTGAACCTAAGAATTTTATTTACCAACCCAGCCACATGCAATGCTAAATGATTGCTGGCCTTCCGCAGAGGATGCCTAGCCCTGTACATTAAACAGGGAGGAATCAGACCAGAAGTCACACTATTGGCAGCAGGCTCCCCTTCAAAGTAAAGAGGAAAAGAAGGTGGTTGAGCTAAGTAAACCTTGTTTTTTTTTTTTTTTTAATTTATTTTTTATTGGTGTTCAATTTACTAACATACAGAATAACCCCCAGTGCCGTCACCCATTCACTCCCACCCCCCGCCCTCCTCCCCTTCTACCACCCCTAGTTCGTTTCCCAGAGTTAGCAGTCTTTACGTTCTGTCTCCCTTTCTGATATTTCCCACACATTTCTTCTCCCTTCCCTTATATTCCCTTTCACTATTATTTATATTCCCCAAATGAATGAGAACATATAATGTTTGTCCTTCTCCGACTGACTTACTTCACTCAGCATAATACCCTCCAGGCAAACCTTGTTTTAACCCAAAAATGGTTCAGCTACATCACTCCATAAGCCATCACTCCACTCCACATCAGTGAATAAGTGGAGAGAGGATGAATATTTTATTGAGGGGTGTATCTCCACGCATAAAACTAAAGGAATAAGAAAAGAAAAAAAAAAAAAAGAAAGAAAGAAATAATTGCTCACCTCTCTACCAGCACTCACTTTTTATATCTAGCTCAGTTGTCTCCATTTGTGAGGGAAGAACAGAAATATCCATAGTCATTAATTTACATACAGTACTCTAGCCCTGTGGTTAAGAGCTTGGGTTTTAGCAGCTTAAAACTTAGGTTTGAAACTGAGCTCTCCTTTTATCTTTGTGACTGGCATTTGACATGTATTCTGAACTTTTTCATAATAGGATAATCCTCATAGGATTAATGTGCTGAATAATTAAGACTGTATGTCTAAAAATGTTTAGAAGTGTCAGGAGCACAGCAGTAAACTCAAAAGTTAATTATTATCAACAATAACAGTTCCAAAGACCCCTCAAAAGTAAATACTAAAAGAGATCTTTTTTTTTTTTTTCAATTTAAAATAGAAAATAGATAAAAAGAGCTCACCTAAAGGCTGACACAGTTTCCAATAGGGACTGAAAAATAAAACTGTTAAAAGTAAGGTGGTTTTTAAACTAAAAATCTTACAACGCATAAATATGATCAAAATACTGACAGCAAATGTGAAAAATACCCTTAAAAAGAAAATATAAAAGCTTAGAGAGTGGTCAAAATTAGGAAAATCTAAGTCTAAAAGTCTTCCCAAAGTTGCACTGTACTTGGACATTGTGAACAGCATAAAAAAGCAATCACAGAACACCAAAAGACATAAATTAGTCAAAAGGTGTATTTTCCACCTACTCTTGAATTAATCATAAGACTAAGTTTTATTCAGGGATCCCCAACTAGATTTAACCCTTAGCTTAAAGTTGGGTTTCTGACACCCTAACAGCCATTGAGTCATGGATGATCTCATTCTGCAAGAGAAATGGACAAAAATACCCAGCTGACCAAAAAACCAAAACATCAAAACCTTTTCTTGTGATTTACAGCTCTAGCTTTATAAGAACACAGGGCAAAAAAAAAAAAAAAAAAAAAAGAACACAGGGCCAGGGCAGCCCGGGTGGCTCAGCGGTTTAGCGCCGCCTTCAGCCCGGGCGTGATCCTAGAGACCTGGGATCCAGTCCCACGTGGGGCTCCCTGCATGGAGCCTGCTTCTCCCTCTGCCTGTGTCTCTGTCTCTCTGTCTCCTTGTCTCTCTCTCTCTCTCTCTCTCTCTCTGTATCTCATGAATAAATAAAAATTAAAACAACAACAACAAAACAGGGCCAGAAAAGAAAGGATGAACCCCATATACTATTTTTTTCATGAAGAGCAAAATGCAAAACCAATAGAAAAATTCAAAGAAAACCCCTTCTTTACTTGAAACATAATGATTTAATCTTTATTTTAAAATTTTATCAAATTGTATCATCCATCAATCTAGCTAGCAAGCAAGCATTGGTTTCTAACAAAAGGTAGCCTTTGAAAAACAAACGTTTTAAAAAGGCTCTTAGTCGAGGTGCAGTTGGGTGCCAGTTGCCAAGATGTGGTTTCTTAAGTACCAGCCAGGGTGCCTGGACATGAACCATGCCCCCTGGACCCAGCCCAGTGCAATGGATCTCCAAAAACCAGGGAGGTGCAGACTCCGAGGCTGGCCATGGGTACCGGCTTCCAGGAGAGGACCAGCCTCAGGACAACTGCTTGCTGGGCGCTCCTTGAAGACCCTGCCTTGATTCACCCGACCTATCTGCAAGATCAGCAAATATCTATTCCGATTTCAGACCCTCTCCCAAGACCTCACTCTTAGGATCTCTGTTGGAATTGGGTCCCCCTTCTTCCAATGTTAGGCTCTCAAAGCTGACAGTATAGAAAAACTTATCCAGGAAGGAAAACTGGATTGAACATTTAACGTTTCATATTAAGTCTAGCAATGAATTATTGTTTAAGTAAATCTGTTACTCATTTTTTTTTTTAAAGTACGTGGATATTGCCTTAATTTTCCTTCTTTACTTTCTTGGGGTAAGCTCAGAGACCTTAGTGTTTCTCAGTGATGAACCTTAAGTGTCTTACTTGTTTCACATGCAATGGAAACAAATGTTGCAAGGCAATGGTCTTATTATGCAGCTAATAGTAATCAAAGTGCCTTAGCAATTACCAACAATCATACCCTTAGACACACAGAGGTCACAGGTGGTACACAATAATTCTTTACACAGAATCACTTTTCCAAGGACAAGGGCTCAACCTTGCACAGGTCCTGGGAGACCCCCTTCTCTCACTTCTCTTTCCCTCTCTTGAACACATTGCTTCAGCTTTTAACTGAATGTCTTTCCTGCTGGGTCTGTCCTGATGTATACTCAGCTTTTTTTTTCAAAGTCCTTTTTCAAGTCCTTCTTTATTTTTCCTCCCGCATCTTTGGAGCATGGGGTTTGGGGGAGCAGACAAGCAGGGAAAACATTTTAGGTTCTGTGTACACCCAATTCTAGTCCAGAATTATAGAAAATTCTCTGAATAACACATGAATACCTTTAGTTCTAGGATTGAAAACAACAACCAGGAGCTAAAAATAATTTTGTATTTAAAAAGGGACAGAATCAAGGGATGTCCTTTGCCACCCCAATGATGATGTCACTTCAAAACATTTTATATTTTAGAAATATAGACAATTATGAGCCCCAAATCATTTAATTAAAATATAAAAATTATAAAGTTGATTATAAATGAAAAAATATCCTTATCTGGAACAATATAAAGAGACTCCTTCAGAATTTGGCAAATCAAGTAGAAAAATTAATGGAACCAATAAAAAATAAATTTATAAAAAAAGAAAAAATTAATGAAAAAAGATAGAAACACGTTTAATAGAATTAAAATCTCTTTAAAAATATTGATTTATGTATTTATTATTCATTCATTCATTCATTCATTCATCCATGAGAAACACAGCGAGAGGCAGATACATAGGCAGAGGGAGAAGCAGGCTCCCTATGGGAAGCCTGATGCAGAACTTGATCCCAGGACCCCAGGATCACAACCTGAGCCAAAGGCAGATGCTCAATCACTAAGCAATCCAGGTGTCCCAAAATTTAGAATATAAAATGTTTAGTCTAACAGCATAAAAATGTTTAAATACTCTTTCACTGTAATTATCCATTTATCTTAATACACAGCCAAACTGTGGAGAGCTAGGGCTTTGGTAATTTCATCTTTGTTTTATAGTTCTAGATTTTTAATGGGAGTTGATAATAACAAATTATAGAATAGCTTGTACGACTGTGATAGCCAGTTCAGATGCAAGGTAGGAATAAAAGAAGGTGGAAGAGAAGATGGAAAGAAAAAAGAAAGGTTAAAAAATAATTTGTATATAAACCATGTTTTATGCATTGTATGGATGATTTCAGAAAAACAAGTATTATGTAGAAACAGTGATTAAATGATTAAAATGTCGCAAAGAAATTTGCATGCAAATGAATCCCATAGCCAACTATGTACCTAACCTTTCCTGTACCTTCATGTGTGCAACTGTCTTTCCTACCCTTTGACAGTAACCCAGACATTATTGGAAAGGTTTAGTTCAGGAGCCTTTTTATGTGGCCCATGTGGCTTGGCCAGTTATTTTCTGTCCTGTAGGTAGTCTCATGAACTGCCATAAAAAAATGATAGATGATTTTGAAGTATTTCTTCTCTCCCATCTGCTCCTGGGAGCTGCTCTACTTAAAGTCCTATTTTTATGTCATCAAATTGACAGCACCAATCTGCCAAACAATGGATTCACAAACATTTACCTGTCAGAGTCCTTAGCAAAAGATCAAAACAAATCTCACATGTTAAACGTGCTCAGTTTTTCATAGCACGATTTGGCACACATTTTATCATGAGTGGTCAGTGAGATACCTATGTCAATAAGCACATGCAAGTTGCTTAAGCACATGTTTATGTAAGTATTCCTCAGGGCATTAAATCCACATTTAAATATCTAACCACCTGTCCCACACTTCTACCCCTCTTTTGTGTCTCTCCTAATGCATGAGAACTAATAATTACTAGGTACTTAAAATTTATATATTAACTATTTTTGCTGACTGGAGAAGTGAGCAGACAATTCTACTAATGTATACAAATGAAAGAAAACAAAAAAGTTCTCAAATTGTATCCCAGCACACTCGTTTTCTGGAAAAAAATATTTAAGGTTGAATATATTTTTTTAAATTTTAAGTTCAATTACTTTTCTGAACACTTTACTTTTTCTTTGCCTCATATTTCACCCATCGTTATTTGTTAGTCCTGTCTGATGGCAATTGGTACAAAGTAAACATCCCCAATTCACAAAAGGGAAACCTAAGAGAAAATAAGGTTGTGTAGCTGTTCTCAGCATCTAAACCCAAGTAAAGATCCCTGAAAAAATTTTCACAATCGCAAAGCAAAATATTTTAAAAAGTAATTACTTGGTGAATTTGTCATATAAACAAATTCATTCTATCTCTTGAAGTGTCTTTTTACTCTGTGGTTGTCCTCTTTTTACTTTTTCACTGTTAGTATATTCTTTCTTTTACACATTGAAGATAATACAGTGCAGGTTTTAATGAACATACTTAAATGAATCATTTGCAATTCCTTTATTATATCTCCCTTTGTCATCCTTATTTAATTCCATCTATTGTTTCCCTCCTATCTATACTTTTTTTTCTTTTTTTTTTCACCTATCTTTCAAATTCAACAGCACAGGACTAATTGGCCAGATGATAATTAGCAGGTAATTGGTGAAATTCGTTAAAAAATACTTAGTTCTATTTATTCCAGTTCAGTATATTTTTCCACTACAAAGGACTTATCTTAACTTTTAGGGAACCAATCACATGTATGGTCAATATTCTAATTGGCATGAATATATTCAAAGTGGCATGAATATAAATATTTTCATTACTTTGTGTGACAATGCTTATTTTTTGTCACAATGGAGATTTATAATATCCACAGAAGTAATTGAACATCCTTAAGAATTTTAAAGTCTAATCAATTTGTATGTTGACAGTACAATCATCAAAATAATAGAGTGTTATCTAATATTTTGAAATACTTCTTTTGTATTTTGGACAAATACATTGTATTCACTGACAACTACCTGAAATACCATTGAGTAGGTTGATTCTCTAAACTATGTTCCATTATCTTAAAATAAGCCTGAAATTAGATTCTAAGTCCAAAACAACTGGTGGAATAATTTAGAGAGTGTTTTTAAGATACTTGTGGTGAGCAAAGCATAATATATAGAGAAACTGAGTCATTATGTTCTACACCTGAGATGGATGTAACACTGTGTGTCAACTATACTTAAATTAAAAAAAAAAAATTTAAAGATCATGACACTTCAATGTATTTAGAATAAAATTACTGTTGTAGTCTCCTAAGCCTTGCTCTTGTTTCTCTGGAAAAACAAAAACAAAAACAGAAAACCTTAATAGGACTTGGTCAAGACAATCATATTCTGTGTTTACTGTCTAATATTTTGTGTATATAACACTATTATGTTCCTAGAAATGAAAAATTTAAATCCTGTACAACATGAACACTTGTTACATGGGACATTCCCAGTTTACACTATTCTTAACCTGAGGTCCCATACAGTTTAGAATTGTCTTGGATTTTTAATATGAATTATGCTTTCCTGTCAAGTTTATGAATTCTTTGCCTAGTCCTAGATTTTGAAGATTTTCTCCAGAAGCTATTTAGTTCTAGTATTTTATTTAAGTTCATAATCCTTTTAAAGCTATTGCATATAATATTTTTATGTATTATATGTATAATATGTATATTATATATGCACACATATTAAATGCATAAAACATATTTACAAATAATACATATACACATTATATATACATATATACTGCATATGTAAAGTTAAATATAGTCATGAAATTTTAAGCCTTAGGCTATTTTCTAGATGCTTTCCTTTGCTTTATATTTACCCCATGTTTTTTATATATAAAATATATACTATACATCATAATGTGTAATATATTATATGGTACATTATTATATCACATATCATATATGCCTAATGTAATGCCTAGAACTTCCAGTATGATGTTGAATAAGAATTATAAAACTGAACATACTTTTTTCATTTCTAATCCTAGGAGTAAAGCATTTTATTCTTTGACCATTAGGCTTTATGTTTTCTGTATATTCTTTGTAAATGTACTTCATCCACTTATTGTAGTTCCTCTTTATTGATAATTTGCCAAAAATGATTTTGTTCTTTTCATGAATGGGTATTGGGTTTTTCTACATCAATTGATATGACCATATGATTTTTCTTCTTCAGCCAATTGATATGATAATTTATATTGACTGTTTTTCTTTTTTTTAACCCTGTACCATTCTTACATACTTGAAAAAATAATTCACACGTGGTCATACTGTGCAATTACACACTTTTGGATTAAGTTTGCTAATATTTTTTTGGGATTTTACATCTTGGTTCATGGCTTGTAGTTTTATCTATAGTCTTTTTTTTCTGGTTTTGATATCAGAGTAATGTGAGCTAGAGAGTGTTCCCTTATTTTATATATTCTGGAAGACATTCTGTAAAATCAGTGTTAATTTGGCTAAATATTTGGTAGGATTCTTTTGTAAAACAATATGCAGTTGGGGACTAATGTTCAGACATTTTAATTAAAAATTAAATTGATTTAATGGTTAATTAGACTATTTAGATTGTCTTCATCCTGGTTAAATCTTGATAATATGTGTTTTTTAACAAGCTGAACCATGTAATCAGTATTTTCAAATTTATGAAGTGGAATATTTTTAGGATTACTTGAACATCCTTTTAATGTCATGGGTTTAGAGTTATATTCCCTGTTCATTACCAATATTGCTGATTTATGTCTCCTCCCTTTTGATTTTTGTCAGTCTTGATAAAGATGTATTAATATTAATGATTTTTTTCAAGTGACCAGCTTTTTTTATTGATTTTTTATATTTTCCAACTTTTTCCAATTCTATCAATTTTAATTGTCTTTACTATTTTATGTATTCTTTTTGCTTTGGGTTTATTTTGCTCTTATTTTCTAGTTTCTTGAAGTAGGAAATTATATTATTTGAGACCTTTCCTTGTTCTTACTAAAAATATTCAATTCTATATATGCTTTTCTACTTAATGATAAGAAAATAGATGCTTTCCATCTAAAATCAGGAATAAGGCAAGGATATTTTCTGTCACCACTGCTAGGCAGTATCATACTGGAAATCATAACTAATGCAATAAGACAAAGGAAATAAAATGCATACATATTGGGAAAAAAAGAAAATAAACTGTCTTTGTTCACAAGTGACATGATTATCTATGTAGGAAATCTCAAATCAACAGAAACTACTAGAATTAATAAGTAATTATAGCAAGGTCACATACGAGTTAACATAAAATAGTCCAATGCTTTACTGTATACTAACAATGAACAATTGGTATTTGAAATTAAAACATAATATAATTTACACTAGCATCTCAAATATGAAATACCTAGATATAAACCTAACACAATAAAAACAAGATATATATAAGGAAATTTATAAAACTCTGATGAAAGAAATAAAAAATATATGAATTAATGAACACAGTCCATGTACATGAATAAGAAGACTCAAAATTATATGGATGGCAACATTCTTTTCAAATTCAATCTATAGATTAAACAAATTCCCAATAAAAAATGTAAGAGATTCACCCAATATCAGAACTTATTACAGCATTGCATTAGCAAAAGAATAGACAAATGCATCCATGGAACAGAATTGAGTGCCAAAATAATAATCTCACACAAATATAATCAATTGAATTTTGACAAAAGAACAAAGGCAATTCACTGAAAAGAGGACAGTCTTTTCAACAAATGATCCTAGAATATCATATGCAAAACAACTCAAAAAGAAAAAAATAAAATAATCTAGTCACAGACTTCACACTGTTCACAAAGATTAAGTTGAAATAAAACCGTCTTCATCAGTTCAGGTTGCCATAATAAAGTAGTTTAAACTAACTTTAACAACAGAAATTTATTTATCTGAGTCTAGAGGCTGGGAAGTGCATGATTCAATTCCTTGTGAGAGCCCTCTCCTTGATTTGAAGATAACCTCCTTCTCCCTGTGTGCTCACCTGGCCTTTCTTGATTCCTTCTCTTGCATGATCTGTCTCTATGTATTTCTGTCTCTCCTTTTCGTCTTTTTATAAGACCACCAATCTTATTAAATTAGGACTCTACCTTCATGATTTTATTTTTTTTTAAGATTTTATTTAATTATTCATGAGAGACACAGAGCACGAGAAAGAGAGGCAGAGACACAGGCAGAGGGAGAAGCAGACTCCATGCAGGGAGCTAGATGTGGGACTCGATCCCGGGTCTCCAGGATCACAACTGGGGCTGAAGGCAGCACTAAACCACTGAGCCACCCAGGCTGCCCTTAATGACTTTATTTAGCCTTAAAAACTCTATCACCAAATATAGTCATACTGGTTGATAGTGTTTCACACATGAATTTGTGTGAGAACACAATTCAATCTATAGCTTACCATATCTGGCCATCCCAAATTCATGTCCTTCTTGTCTGTAAAATGCATTCATTGAATCCCAACAGCCCCGGAAATCTTAACTTGTTCTAGCATCAGTTATAAAATCTAAAGTCAAAAAGTTTTGTATAAATATCATCTAAAATCAATTACGGAGGAAACTCAAGGCAGAATTTGTCCTACAACAAAATTCCTCCCTATTTGTGAAGGTGTGAAATCAAACAAGTTGGTGCACTCTCAAAATACAATGGTGAGATAGGCATAGGATGGGCCTTCCCATTCAAAAAGGGAGAAATTAAAGGAAGAAAGAAGTGATAGGTCCCAAGCATGTCCAAAATCTAGCAAGGCATATTCCATTACATCTTAAGCCTTGAATACAACGCTTTTTAGTTTGATTCTCTGCCCTCCCAAACTGCTAGGGCAACAGCATTATTTCCATGACTTTAAGTGGGGGTTTTGCCCCCATGACTTGACTGGGCCAGGGTACTGCCCTCCAGGCTCTGCCAAGTGGTCCCACCCCATGGCATTTCTACATTCCTACATTCCTACATTCATGGCTTTGGATGAAGGCCATCTGATCTGTTGAAACCAAGGCAGTTACCCTGATAAAATGCGAACTGCCTTTGAGGTCGTTTTTTTTTTTCTTCTTCCTGAAACGTAACACACTTTTGCAATCAAATAGCACTATCATCCCATCTTGTCAAATCCAAGAAGGCCAACAGCCTTATTTTCTTCTATCCTATCTCTGCCTCTTCAGTTCAAACTGGCAGTGTTTCTGTTCCTATAATACCATAAACTCTCTATCAAGTGATAGCGGAGTCATATCCTTGGTGTTTCTTTAGAACATGCATTCTCAGTTTTGGCAATGTGAATGGACAGAATTCTCCATATCTTCAAGTCCTGGTCCCTTTTTGCTTAATAATTACTTCTTCAATTAATTTCTTTCCTTTCATATTTTACTGTAAGTAGTCAGACAGACTTTGGAGCAGTAAGGGATGTGCAGGCAATGAAACTATTCTGTGTAATACAGTAATGGTGAATACATCATTGTACTTTTGTCAAAATCCATAGAATGTACATCACCAAGACAGAACCCTAATGTAAACTATGAGTTTGGGGTGACAATGACGATTCATAAGGATACATTGATTTTAACAAATGTATTGCTATGGTATGTGATGTTGATAGTGGGAGGAGTTGTGAGGGACAAAGGTTATATTGAAACTGTCTGTATTTTCGGCTCAGTTTTGCTGTGAACCTAAAACTGCTCCAAAAAGTAAAGTGCATTTTTTTTAAAAGTTAAGGGTAATATCTAGGAAATGGGTGTTCACTCTAAGTGTTTCAAGTTTTCTGTACATTTGAAAATTTTCATAATAAAGCTTTAAGAAAAAATCTGTGAGTACCTGGATGGCTCAGTGGTTGAGTGTCTGCCTTTGGCTCAGGTCGTGGTCCCATGGTCCTCGGATTGATTCCCCTCCCCTCCGCATCAGGCTCCCTGCAGGGAGCCTGCTTCTCCCTCTGCCTGTGCTTCTTCTTCTCTATCAGTGTTCCTCATGAATAAATAAATAAAACCTCTTAAAAAAAAAGAAAAGAAAAAAAATCTGCCACAGCCTTTCTCTTGCCTATAGTTCATGCACTTCATCTTCCTTCCTCCCTTCCTCTCCACATACATACACTCCTACACTCACTGGGAATCAACCATCTTCTTTTGTATCAGGGGTTTTCCACAATTCTTGTCTTCAATTTTCAGATATTTCAACTTCACATTCATTTCTGCATTGTGTTTAGGCTTAGGTTTCCAGAAAAGGGAAAGAAAAAAGCTCAAGTTCAGTTTCTCACATTTTCAGGAAATAAAAGTTTCTTTATTTGGTTTATTGTTACTACTACTATAATGAATTGTTTATTGTCCACTTGACACCATCAACTGTCAGATTCCTCTTAACTTGTTTGAAAATATTGCCCAGATCCGGTTTGCTACACTCTCCTTACTTCTTCTATTAACTCAAATATTTGCTAATAGTGATTCTCCAAGTATTAGAGAGATAAAATTCATTTGAACGAATAGATTTTTAACTATTTTTATTTACAACTATGTTTCAACTTTAAATGTCATTTCTAGTTTATAGGAGCCTAGGAAATCAAACATATCATTTGTTAGTATCATAATCTACAGAGTATACTCCTCAATGTTTCTTTAGTGAATCCATTTTTGGCTCTCAAAGTTTTATTAATAATGTATACATGCATTGTGGTCTTGTGTAAAAATCTAAAGATCCTGTGGCTAAATTCAGCATTGTTACAAAATGTTGTAAATCATCATATATCTTCCTAATAATAAAATATTTCTTCTGGATTTTCCAATGACTTTATCATTAACATATGTAAAGTGATGTGAATAGCAACATCTAGCTCATTGGCTATCAGGGAAATTTAAAAGAATATTAGTTATAAAGGATATGAAACTCTGTGTGCAAGGGCTAATAATAATTTTCTTTAAAGATTTTATTTATTTGTCCATGAGAGACACAGAGAGAGAGGCAGAGACACAGACAGAGGGAGATGCAGGCTCCCTACTGGGAGCCTGATACGGAACTTGATCCCAGGACCCTGGGACCAACACCTGAGCCTGAGCCACCCAGGTGCCCCCCTCAAAATTATTTTTTTAAATCAGTATTTACCATTATATTTTACATTTTTCTTTAACTCTAATAGATATGCCTTACTGAACATAGAGAAAAATACAATTGTTACATAGATATAGATCTCCATGCATCTATGCCCTTTCTTGTTAAATACAAGATAAATTAACTGAATAAAGGCTTTGAACCAATCCTCTTTTAAATATTGCATAGAATTTTCAATACTCCATGTAATTTTCTAGAGTTCACTTTCAAAATCATACTTAAAATTGCAGTTTCATAAAAATTATATCATCTTTCAGGTTAAAAACAGGGGTCTCAATTAAAGCTCTAACTAGATTAAATATAGATGTAGAAAATGTCGGGTTAAGCCTGGCAAGTATGCTTTAAGGGTCTTTTTCCAATGCAGTGTTGTTATTTTATTTTCGTCATTAACAATTAAAGTTCATCTAGTTTTCCAATAAGAGATTAATAAGGAACATCAAACTGTTGAAAGATTCAATCTTCCTACAATGTTTTACATTGGTTAAAAAATACATGTTTGTCCTTTTAAATAAGAATCAAAGAGATATTTTTTTTTAAGATTTTATTTATTCATGAGAGACACAGAGAGAGAGAGAGAGACAGAGACACAGGCAGAGGGAGAAGCAGGCTCCACACAGGGAGCCCGATGTGGGACTGAATCCCAGGTCTCCAGGATCACACCCCAGGCTGCAGGCAGCGCTAAACCGCTGCACCACCGGGGCTGCCCAGAATCAAACAGATATTAGTGAAAGGTACAACAAAAGTCAAATATGATCCCTGCCAATTCTGCTAAAATCTCTCAAACAAATGACATACTGATTTCACAGAGGAATGACTGTCAAGTAGGTAAACATGGTATTTACATTCACTGTATTGATATCAGAGTTGCAAGCCAGAAATAAGATTTGCAAAGCAATATAAAGTTGCACATATCATTCTCTCTAAATATTCAGGTATTTTTTTGTGTGTGTGGTGTTTTCTTATGGCCAGATGATCTCTGGTCTGGAGCCTCTCCAGTATTCTTAGGCCCCCACACTGTTAAAGGCCATTGCATATGACTGGAACCAAGAGACCAGATCACTGGCCGAACAGATGGTGAAGAACAGTTAATTGACCCACTTGAGAAGATGATCAGTAACTCAGACTATGGATTTGTCAGGGGAAATGAATAATAAATTACATCTGTTTTAATGAATTCAAGATTGAAATGTTTTCTCAATTGCTTATTTCAAACAGTATAATAAGTATTTAAGATACTAGGCAGTTTTAATACAATAGTCCCTTAATTCTGAGGACAATTTAATGGGTTAGCAATTCTAGTATTCTCTCATCTTACAGATGAGGAATCTGAGGCACTAGATAATTAAGAAATTCACCCAGAGTCACCTAAAATATAATGAAGTGAGCCAAGAATCAAAAGTAGGTAAATTTTCTCCAAAGTCCTTAAATCACTACACTATAATTCTGCTTGAAATCCAAGAATTTTTCAAACTACATTTATAATTATAAAAGTAAAACAATTTCATAAAATATTATAAAAACAGTTTGGAAAACATAGAAAGGTTAAAAAAAATAAAAGGACAATCAGGAGTTACCCTTACATTCAAAGAAGTATTTTATTTTATTATTTTTAAAAAAGATTTTATTTTTATTTATTTATTTATGAGAGAGAGAGAGACAGAGACAGAGAGAGAAGGGAGAATGGAGAAGGAGAGGGAGAGGGAAAGAATTGTAAGCAAACTCCATGCTGAGCATGGAACCTGACCCAGGGTTTGATCTCATGACCCTGATATCATGACAAGCTGAAACCAAGACTTGGATACTTAACCAATTGAGCCACCCAGCACCTCTAAAAGAAAAATATTTTAAATTGTGGGCAGAATTAACAGGGTTGTAATCATCTCTATATATTCTACATTTTAACCTATTTTCCTTTATTTACAAAATCTGGTTTTCTTTTAATATTACATTGCAAGCATTAGTTCTAATTGGTAAAGAACTTGGTAGTTGTAACTCTTGTTTCTATAACCAGAAAAAAAAAAGAAAAGTGAAAATAATAATGACTTTTCTTGGACCAATCAGAGAATTGAAGTCATAGAGCAAACTTCTGCTCTAAAATCTGGAGACACAGGTGAATACAGAGAATCACATAGAGATCAACTTACGTAGAACAGAATTTGCTGGAGCCATAAACTGTTAAGAAGACTTAAAGGAGGGCAGCCTGGGTGACTCAGCGGTTTAGTGCCGCCTTCAGCCCAGGGTGTGATCCTGGAGACCTGGGATTCAGTCCCACATCGGGCTCCCTGCGTGGAGCCTGCTTCTCCTTCTGCCTTGTGTCTCTGCCTTTCTCTCTCTCTCTCTCTCTCGAATAAATAAATAAAATCTTTTTTAATTTTTTTTAATTTTTATTTATTTATGATAGTCACACACACAGAGAAATAGAAAGGCAGAGACACAGGCAGAAGGAGAAGCAGGCTCCATGCACTGGGAGCCTGACATGGGATTCAATCCTGGGTCTCCAGGATCACACCCTGGGCCAAAGACAGGTGCTAAACCACTGCGCCACCCAGGGATCCCTCTTTTTTTATTTAAAAAAAAGAATACTTAAAGGACGGTTTTGACAAGTGACCAGAGGCCAAGTGGGAAGTAGGTTCAGTCTAAGAAACTTTTGAGGGTCACAATTATTGTGTTCCCTCACACTTCTGAGGTTCTAGTAACTCCAGCAGTTCTCATGGTGAAAAGCCAAGAAAAATCCCCTTATATTTCTTGCAGGAGCAAGGGAAAAGATACCATTGTGAAATATGCCCAGGGAAATCCCCGTAACAAAAGCTTCCTATCCAAGAGAAAAGACTTTACCAGATCATTACTGTATCTGAGCAACAATTTCCCACTGTATCCGACTGGCCTGCACAAGACACCAAAAGACTGAAATATAGTCATAAGATTAGAGTCTACTCCCCTTCCTCCCCTCACTTCTCACAGAACCACCACATTAACAGGGTCCAGTATAATAAGTGTGGATTACAACAGATAGAGCTGTCAAGCCCAGACTCTATTTAAGAAGAAGTTCTTAGGGAAATGACAAGGGAGAAATACATACATACATACATACATACATACATACAAACAGTAGGGAATTTGAAAGTCCTGTCACCTAAACTACAGCAAAATTCAAACACAAACTGACTTAAACCAGATTAGCATAAATCCTCACAATAAGGGCCTGTTTGCATCAATTCCTGTTATCTCGTACAATATGCCAGTTTTCAACAATTACAAGATATTTTAAGAGATAAGATACAATAGTCTGAAGAGACAAAGCAAGCATCAAAACCTAACTCAGATATAATATAGAAATTGGAATTACCAGGCAGATAATTTTTAAAAATCTATGATTATTGATATACTACAGGTAAAAGCAGACAACATGCAAGGATAAATGGTTACTATAAGTTGAGTGATGGAATCTCTAAAAGTAAATACTAGAATTAAAAAACACTGATAGAAATTAAGAGCTATCTTTGGTTTATCAGGAGAATGGACATGGCAAAGAATGAGTCAGTAAGTTTGAGGATAATGAATAGAAACATCCTAAACTGAAATGCAAAAACAACTTTTAAAAAAGTAAATAAGTAAATAAACCCAAACAGAATGTTCAATAACTGTGTGATGATTTCAAAAGGTATAACATCCATGTAATTGGAATGCCAGAAGGAGAAGAAAGAGAATACAGCAAACAAAATATTTAAGCTAATATTGGTTCAAAACTTTGTTAATTTAATTATGGACACCAAGCTACAAACTCTTTTTAGTAAATGTAGGAGATTTAACTACATTCCTGAGATTAAATATATTGTTTTCTGTAGTCATTTCATGCTTTTAAGCTTCTATTGCATCTTCACAGAATAAAGGCCAAGAACTTAAAACTATTTGCATATGGCATGAATGAATAAATAGGTCAACTATTATTCTTAATGTCTTCTTATTTTGAGCTATTTATGGCATTTTACAGCAAATTTTTTTAATAGCGAAATCTGCATCTCATTTCGTAAATTTTCTGCCTTTAATGTTATTATGCTTTGGAAAGGTGATCCATCTCCTCTGTTAAATACATATTGGCCTGTATTTTCTGACTTCTTCAAATCATCTTTAATTTATTTCTTATTCAATGTGTGTGGGTTTGTGTATGTGTGTGTAATTTTTAATGATATTCCTTTTCTTTTTTTTTCATCCCCTCCACCTAAAAAACAGTTGCTAGCCAATTGGACTAGATGGATTTATTTATTCCCATAAAAGAATATGGGATTTAAATTTTCATTTTTTAAATTTTTTATTTTTTAAATGGAATTAAATTTCAATTTTTAATACAGTTTTCTGTGTCCTTAGGTCTCCAGTCTGATTTTTTTTCTCCCTTTCCCTGCAAGTATATTATTTCCTTCACTATTGAGACTTTATATTACTTGATTATATGTTTCCTTTCTCTATTCCAATTATAATCATCTTCAAAAATGGATTTTCTTACTTTGCGTAAAACAAGTCTAGTCAGTGATTCCCAGGAGTGATTTTGCACACCAACCCCCAAAACAGCAAATCAGTCAATTAGCCAATTGGTATTTTAATTCCAACTATGTTGCATTTATAGAATTATTAAAGAGACAGATGGGATATTTATAATAGGCAACTTTTGTAATTCAGTCATTTCAAATGAGTCAACTTTCATAGTTTTATATAACTCATGCTTATGTGCATTATTGATTTCACCCTATTTTACTAATGTGGTTTAGAATTTTAAATCTGCTTGTCAGTTTAGTTGTTTTAGAATTTCTGCTGCTTTCTGAAATTAAAAAATAGTTTGGTGGGTTTTAGTGTTAAATATTCTGATTTTCTTCTTTTTTTCTCTGATTATATTTTAGTACACAAAAAGGAGAATTTTTTCTACCCTTTAACATTTAGTCTTAATATATCTTTTATTAAAATTTCAATTTAAAAATTAAACTAAGTTTTAATTTAAAATTTTAATGTTGTTTAAAGTGTCTAGTTAATATTGAATGGCAGAAATAATATTGGACTTACTTATATCTGATTCTACTAATTATAATATATTCTGATTCTTCTGAAAAGGCCTCTATATTTCACATATTTGGAACCAGATATTTTTTAACAGACATGCCATCCTCATCTCCAAGTTTATTAAGCATTTTTTCACTTCATTTTGGAAATGTTATCTGAATATTACTAGATTTTTTGTTGATATAACCTGAAATAATGCGCCATTTTATTGCCCACTTGTGTCTTTTTAGCAGGCATTTATTATTTGGCCTTGGATCTCCCTATAAGCAGAATTTATCTTTCTTGACTTTGATTCCATTACTCTGAACTGATCAAGGTCATAGAAAACCACAATACCTAATATGCACCATTGCTAAAGATTTGAGTACATGTATGCATCTGGTCTTATCTTTGTTACTATACTTTTAAGTCCCAAATATCCTATCATTTATGCATTCATTCAACACATATTTGTTGGGAGTTTACTATGCGCTAAGGGGATCAGCAAACTTTTTCTGTAAATGGACAAATAGCAAATATTTTAGGCTTTATGGGTCATATAAATTTTCTTTGCCCTGGTCTCCCTTCCTCATCACCTGCTTCCTCCTTTTCCTCTTCCTACTTCTTCCATTTTTCCTTTGCAACATTTAGAAAAACTAAATATACTAGAATACTAAAGTATTCTTAGCTTATAGGCCATATATGGGGCATTTGTCAATTCCTGTTAATAGCAGCATTACAGTGGTGAGTGATGAGTGATACTGATAATGGCTAGGCATTTACAGAACTCACACATATTACACTTGACTAAAAAGAGCTCCAAAAGAATACAGGCCACTGTGATACTATCTACAAGTTGGGAGATTCAGGGAAGACCATTTAGTAGCATTGGACTGAAACCAAAGAATTATGTAACCTGTGAATTACTGTCTTGTCCTATCAGTCTTAAATTTTCAGTCTCTCTTAAATCCCAGGAAGGAAAAGCCAACAGAAATCATCACTACTCTATCATCAGATTCTAGTTTCATGCCATCAAGGGCTCTGCAATTATTTGCTGGATAGATGAAGATCAGAGACTAAATGAAACCAAGTTGGAAGAGGTATTTTGCAGGTTCTCTTCACATTTCTTGCTCCTTTCTGAGCCGTTGTGGGAAGTTAGAGCACTACGATTTTGCTGGCACAGGCTCTATTTCATAAGGTGAAGTAGGAGTATACCTTAAAGTGAAGAGTCAGTAGTGATTTATCAATCAACTGTCACTTTTCTTTAATTGTAAAATTCTTTCAGATTCTAACAAGAGGCTGCCATTCTCACTTCCATGGATTATTTCAAATTTTTATCCCTTTCTATGTCTTCTTGAGCATTTCAGAGGGATGTGTGAAACATCTCATCTGAGTCTGCTAGGTAAATCAGAAATGGAATCAGAGATTTTAGAGGTAAAAAGATCCTTTATCCCAGCCTTAAATTTACACACCTCAATTCTTTGGTGAATGATAAAGTGAAAAAGTGTTGCTACTAATATCATGTGTGCGTTTTATCTAGGTTTGGCAAATTTGAGAAACACACTTTTAATTCAGGTGCCTCCTCCCTGAGGTCTCTAAGGGCAACTAAGATTTCTCTTTAGGTTTCATGGGTATCTAGGTATGTATGTGTGTGTTGTTGTTATTTGTTTATTTTGTTTTGTTTTGTTTTGTTTTACTCTAGGCATATCTTATTTTTAAGTACAGTTTAAATCTTAGAGGACTCCATCTTCCTCACTCCCCATGTCCAACCCCTGATGCTCTATCTCAATAAGACATTTCCATTTTCACTACCCTAGGCTGAACTGTAATCTCTGGTCACTAGGACCACTGTAATGGTTTCCTAACTCTTCTATCTCCATCTACATTCTTGTACCACCATTTTTTCCTAATATTCCATCTTGACTCATAATTTAAAAACACAAATGTAATTAAATCATAAATGTAAAAAAAAAAAAAAACTTCAGCAACTTTCCTTAACTGAGAAGATTTATTTCAGTATGCACTGTACAAAAGTAGATGTTAGAGCTACCTGTTGCCCTCCGACTGGCTGCATTAAACTAGAAACCTCAAACAAACAAACAAACAAAAAACTAGAAACCTCTTTATCTTTCCATGTCAGTCAGTCTGGCCTTATTTCCATTCCACAAATCATATTGTTCCTTTTCACCTTCAGGCCTTTACAAATTCTGAAAGTTGTACTTTCATAGTCCTTCCCAAGCACTGAGTGTTAATCTTTGTTTTCATTCCAAGCCCATATAGAATGTCCTCTACAATGCTCTGGTATTGGTTAGATTTCTCCATTTAGGAGTTCTCTTAGTACCTTGTTATTTGCATCTGTACTATTTGTCAGAAATATACAACGAGCTAGAACTAGAGCTAGATGTAGATGAAAGAAGGAAAAAAACATGTTGGTGATATAATTATAATCAGTACACTCAAATATTAAAAATTATTACTTTAGGGAAATGGAATTAAGGAACAGGTATGACTATGTACATGTGTGTGCTTATTTATGTATACATACACTTCTATATTTTTTCACAAACTTTACATGTAGCTTTTGGAATTATGTACCGCTTTTAGAATTAAGGAATAATGGTCAGTTTTTGTCTGTCTCATCTATCAGAAGATGTGCTTAAAGAGGTCAGGGACAGCTATTTAATTTTAGGGTATGTTAAATTTTAGCACTGTGTGTCATACATACTTGTCACTCTTTATATACTTGGTGAATATACTAATAAAGAAGGAAATGATGAAAAATGATTTAATAGTTAAATTATACGATGCCTTTGTCATAAAGTCCCTGTGACTTAAGGTTTATTTTTCTTCTACTTTTTTTCTTTTTTGGTCCACGGTCTTATTTTTCCAAATTAAAAAAAAGCATGAATTTTAATAAATTAACCTACAGCATTTTCTAAAGCTGTTTTTGCCTCAAGCAGCATATGTTAAATAGGCATCTTCTAAAGACCAAATCTTAAAAAGTAGAAAATAAAGTGATGGTAGAATAGCAGGAAAAATGCTTCATGTGAAAGAATAAGCTTTATAACTCAGTTCACACCATATGGACATTATTTTAGTCTACTAAAATTAGTAGTAAAACCCAGTGTTAGATTTCTTAGACTTCAAGGAGCATGACCAAGAAATGATCTTTTACCAGAGGATTCCAAATTCCAAGCAGCACTTCTGAGGCAAAAAGAAATCTTCCAATAGAGCTTTTCTTCCCTGTAATTCCTTAATTATCCTCAAGGAAGGGTGTCAAAATGTATTACCTACCTAGTTCTTAAAAAATGAGGCATCTCTCTAACTAG
Organism: Canis lupus baileyi; assembly: GCF_048164855.1. Taxonomy (NCBI): domain Eukaryota; kingdom Metazoa; phylum Chordata; class Mammalia; order Carnivora; family Canidae; genus Canis; species Canis lupus. The sequence continues at coordinate 19,281,591 of NC_132849.1, forward strand.
GGAAGTAGTGGTACTAGGGACTTCAATAATCTATCTGAAGCACATACAGCAACATCTGGATTATTTGCAAACTATTAGCTTTGGACCCAAAATAGCTTTTATGTTGCTATGTAATTACCACTGTGCATTTTCTTACATCTCTGTGGGTTGCCTTGAAAAATAAATGCCAACTTTTTAAAGGAAATGCTTAAATTTAATACATCATGGAGGATTAATTAATTTCCCTACATCCAGCTGATTTTCTGCTTTTTGCTATCACTGTCATTTTTACTGGTCAATGTTAATATGAATATGATATCATGAATAAAAGAGTGTGCAAAATTGCAGATTTTTTAAAAGGAATGTGTTTCAGTGGGAGTGGTGATAACAAACTGGATGATATTCTTCTTCCTTCAGTCGTAAGAAATCAAATATTTATATAGAGTAAAATGGTCAAGGCTTCCTTTTCTTGTAAAGAAACCAAAATGTTAATCTCTATAATTGTACTAATAGAGAGGATAATCCTGATATTATGTAAAATGAAAGTTTTGGAACAAAAATCTGTGTATTGTGAATGTATTATGCAGAGCTTTGCTAAGGCAGAGAGTTTGAAAGCATGAGAAAAGTTCAATTTAATAGTTTTTATTTCTTGGTGTGTTTGCCATGGTTCATAAAATCTCTGTTAATGGAACAACCTGAAAATATACATGGAAAGGTCAATGAAATTAAAAGTAGCAAGCCCAAATGTCCATTGACTGATGAATGGATAAAGAAAATGTGGTATACTTGTACAAATATGCACACACGTACACACAATGTAATATTACTCAGCCATAAAAGGAATGAAATCTTGGGATGCCTGGGTGGCGCAGAGCACGATCCTGGGGTCCCGGGATCAGGTCCTGCATTGGACTGCCTGTAGAGAGCCTGCTTCTCCCTCTACCTATGTCTCTGCCTCTCTGTGTGTGTCTCTCATGAATGAATAAATAAAACCTTTAAATAAAAAAGAATGAAATCTTGCCATTTACAAGGATGTGGATAGAGCTACAGAATATCATGCTAAGTGAAATAAGTCAGTCAAAGACCAAGACCATATGATTTCATTCATATGTGGAATTTAAGAAACAAAACAAATATGCAAGGTGGAAAAAAGAGAGCGATGCAAACAAGAAATAGACTTTTAACTATAGAGAACATACTGACAGTTAACCAGCGGGGAGATGGGTGGGGAATGGGTTAAATAGGTGATGGAGATTAAGGAGGGCACCCCTTGCAATGAGCACTGGGTATTGTATAACAGTATGGATACTGACATTATGTAAAACAGTATCACTATATTGTACACCTGAAACTAATATTATACTATATGTTAACTAACTGGAATTTAAATAAAAACTTTAAAAATAAATTAAAAGTAGCATATTTAATTTATGTTTGAATTTATATTTATAGTTTTTAAACTCTGGAGAATTGCAGAACTTTCAGAATATCTGACGAAAAAGATGGATACTTTCCACAGAAAATCATACAAATAGAAGTAACCTTAAAGTTGCATGTTTGGATTCATGCTACATCTCCTTACCCTTACCTCCCCACCCCTTCCACAACACTGCCTACCCTCAACCTTCCATCTGGACCAAGGACTCTGGTGGACCCTGATGCCTCCAGATAATAAGATTATAGACATAGAAATCATATTATACCAAAAATAAATTTAAAAATTTAAGAATTACTATATAAACAGAAATATTGGATTAAGAATAGCACAAGTGGCAACATCCTGATACCAACATCTGTATATGCTATCTAACTAAAGATGATTTTTAATCATTATCTTGATATTCTTCATTTACAAAATTAAAATCCTAAATAAATATGTATTATTTCATTACTGATTTATAATTTAAAATTTAGCCAACTTGCTACTTTTTTTTTAAACATACAGTGAAACTGGCTTTCTCTCTTTGTACTTAGTTATAGGATTAGCAACACCAGACTGAATTCCTTGGGTGCAGCAATAAAGTCTCATTCTTTTTTCATGTTTAGCACCTTGCGAAGGATCTACCGCACTTAAGAAGTGAAATAAATATTCATTCAGAGAAGGATCAAAGGATGAAAGGAAAGAAAAAAAAAAAGGTAGAAAGTTAAGAAGTGCGATTTTAGGAAGGAACTTGCAAAGGAAAGAATGAAGAAGAAATGAAACAGCTGAGCCAATTACCAATTTATTTATTAATGCCCCCAAAGATTTCCCCCTGTCTTGCTCTGAATTTCTCCTGTGAAAAGAAACCTTTTTGTTAGCATGAATATTTGAAAAGTTCACTGAGAAAATAAGAACTTGTAGAAAAGAGAAAATTCTCAGATTCACTCAGGCTACTTGTTGGGCTGATACTCTCTCTGGGCACTGGAACAACAAAATGAAAATGTCCAAGTTTGTGCTTCCCCATCTCTCCCTTCTGTCTGCTTCTTTCAAAATTTCAATATTCAAACCCTTCACTACAATATTCTAAAATCATCTCTTTCTACTTCTCAGTCCATTAACTTTACTCCCTTTCCTTCACAGTTGATCTTTATTTATCATTTAAATGGACTTTCTTACTCATATTATCTGTGATTGAGCCATAAAGAAGGTAAAGCATTTGCACAGTAAAAGAAATGCTATTAAATCAAAGGGATTTATTTCTAAGGATGAGATGAAATACCTCCATGCAGGATCTGCGTTTTTTTTTTTTTTTCTCAGAAGTTTTTTCCCACAAGTCCAGTGTTCCTAAAATCACATAGTTGACCTAACATCCTATCTTTTTTTCTAGTTTGGCAATCTCAGTTCATTTGTTTGGGTCTACAGTGAACAGAAGGAGGGACAGATCAAGAAGTCCCAAAGAATATCACCAGATTTTAGGAGGACTGAGAAGGATTAAGCTCTCTCACTGCAATTTCTGGATTTAGACAGTCTTGTACAACAGAATATCTTGCACAACAGGCTGCCCATTGAAAAAGGCTATTGCTTGCATCCTAGTCTGGTCTAGCAGAAAAGCTTAGGCTTATGTGCCAGAAACACCCACGTTTGAACTCTAGAACTACTTCATCCACACTGAGTAAGATTGCTTACTTTCCTAACTCTTGAAGTTTTCTCTCGGGGTATAACTTGAGAATGCTCCTATTTTAAATCATCAAAGGGAAAACTACAAGTCTTATCCACACAGCTAAACATCAAAATGAAAGAAAATTCAAAACAAACAAAAAAAAAGTGCATTACTACAAAGCATAAATAAGATAAAAGAGGTAAGTGAAGCATAACAATTTTAACAATAAATGTCAAAGTTTTACATGACATTGTAAATCAACAAAGTCTGTTGGACCCAGCAAGAAAAATCAAAGGTTACAATTCACAGCATAAAATGATAATCTAAAGCCAAATGAATCATAAGGAGAAAGCAAAATGTACAAAAGTGTACTACAAAAATCAATACAAAATAAGTGGGAGTGATAATATTAACACTAAGCCAAAACATTGGAAAGCAAGAAGAAAATTGAAATACTACCGATATGGGCATTTGTATTAAAGAATGAAAAGGTCTTCTAACAAAAATAAACATATGAATATGTGTAGCAATAATATGGATAAAAATATCACCAAGTATGTATGTGCATAATCTGTAACTATTATGACTTACACTATGACTTCTTTACCTGCTTCTATGACATTTTAGAGATATTTACACTTCACGATGTATACGTATATTAAAGTATTCACTTATACCTTAAATATATATAATTTTTATGTGTTACTTATTAATCATACCGCAATAAAATTGAAGGGAAAATAAATAGGAACTGCTATAAATAGGTCTTTAGTAATGAGGTAGTAGGGAGAGGGAGAGAGGATGAATTCGTAATACAGGATTAGGGCTCAGTATTTTACTGAGCCTATGCCTCTGATCAGTGAACTTCCCAAGAGTTTCTCAATCCAGGCATCTAACCCCTCCCCCCACTTAGTAGGTTGAACAGCATAGCTAGAGTGGATTTAAGTGGTTTATTTCCTTTCTCCCAGGTCAGTTAGACTCTGATAATAACCCAGTAGATTAGTTTCTGGTTAAGAATAGAGTGCTTTGGTTTATTTCAAAACCGGTTCCTTTTTTCTCTGCCCCTGAAACACGAAGGGATTTTTTTCTGACATTCATTGTGGGAACCTGGTAGGGCTCCCAGAGGTAAACTTCACAATATTATGCCTCCCTAATTCCATGACTGGGTTCTCTTAGAGTAGTTAACTCTCATAGTTGTCTTCACTAATTCTACAGCAATTTTTCTGTTCAAGTCCAGGTTTTCCTTACCCTGAACTGATTCCCATTGTGGTGCCCACTCTTGAGTCCTACTCTGGGAAGCCTCAACTCCCGGTATTCACCTGTCATTCCAAACTTAGGGGCAGTAGCATGCACGATGTCTTCTACTCTTTTATGGATCCAAGAAGAATTGTTGATTTTTTTTTAGTCTGTTTAGCTTTTACTTGTTGATGGATGCAGGGCCAACTGCCAAGCTCCTTATGTGTGGGATCAGAAACCAGAAGTCATCATATTTCTCTGAAAGATATTTTACATTACAACTTAATTGTAAGAGCCTTAAAATTGTTGGCTTTTACATGCTACCCCAATATATGGCACCTTGGCATAGTGAATATCTTATGCTGAAAGAATTTAAGAAAACAAAATGGCAGAAATAATATGCTCACTCTGACCTCCTTCTAGTTCTTCCCTGAAGCAAGTCAAATAACTTCTATGTGAAAGATACCCTCCCTATGAAGTGGGGAAAACAAAAACAACAACAAAAAACATTCTTAGGGTGTCTGGGTGTGCAGTTGGTTTGGTGACCAAGTCTTGGTTTCCGTTCAGGTCGTGAGTCAGGTAAGGGTCCTGCACTCAGCAGAGTCTGCCTCAGTTTTTCTCTCCCTCTTCATATGCACCTGTCCCGCCCTGCATTCTCTCTCTCACTCTCTCAAACAAATAAAACTTAAAAATATACATATATGCGCTCTTTTAAAATTTCTGCTTTTGGTGCTTTCAATTGTTAAATATGCATATGTGGATGTATGAGTAGATGTTAAAATTTTCAACCTGAAAACAATCAATTAATAAAACCTAGACACTAAATAAGTATTCACTGCTTGCTACCATTGATGATTCTGCCTTAGTACTTTAGGCTGTTATATTCTTATTAGATATCACCAAGTATGCTTTTTCCTTTCTTCATATTCTCTCTTATCCTACCTATCTTGTTCCTTCTTCTTTTAACCAACCAGAACCTCATTTTGCCAATGAAGAGTCTGTAACTCTGTGAGATCACCTAACTTTGCCAGGTCACACAGATCTAAGTATTGGTACCTTGACTCCAGATTATTTACTCTTTATCATTGGTTTTGCGAATTTTCAATCATCTTCTTGCTGTTTACCAGTTAAATGCCAACGATAGCTGAGATCTTAGAAAGCCGATTTCCCTTAAGACATAGGCAAGTTTCAGGGACAGAAGATATTGAACTTTAAGTGTCCATCACTACTGAGGATTTGTTAGTCTTTGACAATATCCCCAACAGTCAACTATTGATTATTGTTTACAAGGTTATAGTTTACAGTTAACTCTCCATTCTGATAAGAGTAATGAGCTTCTTTACTATAGGCATTACTTATAGGTTCTAATTTAAATTGCTTTTTCTTACAGCACCTTTATTTCTGGCTCAAATGGATATCCAAATATTCATTTAGATATTTGCTTTGGTTTGTTTTTCCGAATCCTGCCATCCTTTAGCTACTCTGTTTTTAATATTTTCTTGTTTATTTCCATCCTTACAATAGAAAGGAATCATCAGCAAACTGAGGCAGGGACAATGGTTTTAACGAACAAGTCTGAAAAAAAGCACCTGCTCAAATCAAAGACACTTAAATATATCCCTATTTCCTTGAACTTTCCAAAGCTCACTTTTCTTCATAATGGTTCTTTTCACTACTCAATAATGGCTTGCTTATTTGTTTCAAATCTAGGAATAACCCATCACAAGAAAGGCTCATAGTCTTATCCTAAATAAGCCTACTACTTATAAGTAAAAATATATTCTTCTTTTCTTTTCCATAATAATAACTCTAAGGACTAAGACAAATTACTAGGAGACATATGTTTTTCACTTTTGGATTTCCTTGCTAACCTGCTGCCCATATCTGGAAATTTTCCTTAACTTTAATTTGAAAATAAAAGCCCATTGCTTTATGTCTAGAAAAATTTAAATTCTAACCAAGGGAAGAAAATAAACACAAATAAAAAAGGAACAAAATATTCAAATCTGTGGTCTTTGACACCTAATAACTACAACATTGATCATCCTACGAAAACAAAAATGTAAGAGAATAGACAGGAAATTCTATTTGGAGAAATTTCTTCAATGAAATCCTGCAACCAGCAATCAAATTAGTCTCTCTATTAGACTCCTAGAAGGAGGCACCAAGATGATCTATAATTAAATTCCTGGAATCCAATTTACACTAGCCACCCTAGAATAAACATCATTAAACTACACATTACTCATCAAAGCAAAGCATAAAAACTTTCTAGATAGCTAGAAAGGCATGAGCAAAGGCACAAATTATGTATAATATTTGGATTCCTCAATCTAATGAACAAAAGCAGAATACATGGCAAAAGGAGGTTATGAAATTGCTGTCTACCGAAGAACTTGATGTATAATAGATTGCATGCTATTTTATTTATTTGGCTGCTCTTTGAATATTAAAGTCCTACCTTTTCCTAACCCCCTACTTCACCTCTTTCTCCTAACATAATTATTCAAAACCAATATATACCTGAAAAGTATGGCTACAAGGTTTTCAGATGATTTCTTTCTATATTTCCAAAATAAAATTGATATATGTTTCCTTTATATTACATATATACAGCATAGTGAATATTCATAAATGAGTGCTTTTCAGCCCTCATCTTCTATTTGAAGATGAGTTAAAGTAGGAAGATGACTATTCTAAGGGAAATCTCTAGGAAGCTTATACATATGTATATACATGCTTTGCATTTCTACATGCTTTTTATTTTTATTTATTTATTTATGTGTCTACATATTTACATATAAATATATATACCTAAATGTGTGGTCTATTTAAGAATGTACAACTACAAGAGATCTTCCATAATTTGTGCTTTACAGGCCATAATCAATTGCCTTATTTCACAGGAACATTTATGCTTTTTATTTCAATTCAATGTGTTCTCAATGGGAGGTCATTTTCAAAGGAAGGCAGTAATTATAACTCTAGTGAGCCATTTGATATTCTAAAGGATAGACAGACTATGCTCCTGGGATGCTTCTGTTTGAGAGATTCTCTGGCTACAAGTCAGGTTTAATAATCCACGGGCTCTTCTGCATTATTTAACCCTAAAACTTACCAAATATTACCACTTCCGCAAGACCACTCCAATCTTAGAAAACAATCATAGCCTTCTCTAAAATTTCATTTAAAATTTCAAAGCTACATGAGTTGAAAAATTTTTTAAATGAAGTGATCAAATCAAGGTATCTTCATATTTATTTTAATGGTAATAACTAATAGTAATAACTTTAAAATATATATTTGAAAAACATTTTGTTACAAATTCAGTGCAGTACATATTGTCTTAAAATTGATTTATAATTACTAGTAAATAGAGAACTATTTTAATTTTACAAAAATCATTTTAATTAAATTTGGAAAAATCAGGAAATGCACAAAAGTATTTACAGGAAAGATCTAGAACAGAGGTTTGAAAATTTTTTTTGTGACGAACAAGACAGTGAAGATTTTAGGCTTTTTAGGCCATAAGTTCTCTGTTTCAACTACTTGACTTGGTGGCTATAACAAAAGTAGTCATAGACAATATGGATGTAAATGAATATGACTATGTTCAATAAATATTTATGGACACTGAAATATGAATTTCATATAATATTTATGTATCACAAAATGTTATTCTTTTGCTTTTTTAACCATATAAAAATATGATCTATTCTTAGCTCACAGAAAAACAAGACACAGAAGAAGAGGCAGAAAGCTGGATTTGGCCTCTGATTCTTCCTCTTGATTTATATAACAATACATGCAGATATATGTATATATTTAACACATGATTACGATATATGCACATGCATGTTTACCTTCTTTGTAAAAAAAAATCAGTACAATAGTATGTAATTAACATACTCTAATGTCAATATGTGGCTTTAAACATTATGTAATCGGCTCATACAACTATCAGCCCCAGTCTTATTAATGCAATTTTGCCCATTTTATAGATAAGAAAAGTAGGGCTTAGAGAAAATTTAGAGGTTCTAAGTCTGACACTGTTTTGGTGGGAGAGACATTGAAGAGAAAGAAAGAAAGAAAGAAAGAAAGAAAGAAAGAAAGAAAGAAAGAAAGAAAGAAAGAAAGAGAAAGAGAAGAAAGAAAGAAAGAAAGAAAGAAAGAAAGAAAGAAAGAAAGAGGAAAGAAAGAAAGAAAGAAAGAAAGAAAGAAAGAAAGAAAGAAAGAAAATAAACATAGGAAATAATTAAATAATAATAAATAATATTTTAACCAAAGCATGGAGACACAGAGAAGACTGATGAATCAACTTTTGTCCTTCAAAAACAAAACAACAACAACAACAAAACAGCTGAACACTGTGACAACATCGATGATTGCTGATTATCATCTAGATTCAAGGTCTCTCTCAGCCGGGCAGTGCTGAATAAACACTCGTAAACTCTCCCTCTTTATGTTTCTTAACCCTTGTTAACCATCAACTTCTCCATAGCAAAGAATTTCCATTGAATGCAATAAATTCAGCCTGATTTTCTGAATTACAAGTTTCCAGTTCTGAATTTAGACTAGCCACTTTGCTTGGAGTGAGTTGTGGTTAAACTCCTTGGGTTTTCCTTTAAAATCTACTTAATAAACTTTACTGTTAGTATATATCAAATTTTTACCTTTATTATATACTATTAGTGTAATTACTAGTTCAATTGTCAGAAGGCCACTTTACCCACCCCACCTTCATTTTTTCAAACTGCTTCAGAAAAAAAAGTTTTTCCCAGCTGCTTTCTACTTTACATGGTTGTATAAACTAAATTGAATGAGGCTTGACTCATAGTAGTTGCTAAATGCATTTTTGTGATTTCCTACTTCCCTTCCTCTCTCTCAATTAATAAATTACGTCAAAGGGAATAAAAACCTCACGTTTTAGCTTACTATAAGTGCCTGCTGAAAAGGTCATTTCTTTCTTTTTCAGTTCTTTGTGTAAAACATTATATGCAGCCAGAAATTACAGCTTAAACCTCAACTATGGTGTGTGTTTGTGTGTGTGTGTGTGTGTGTGCATATGCTCATACTGCAAGATCTGTAACCCTAATTTTGGAAATAGTTTATCTTTAAATTCTTAAAAGTTATTTAATTTTTATGCATGTTTTCTCTGCAATCCCAGTTTCAAAATCACACTTCTTCAGAGGCAAAATGCTAACTACATTGTCAGAGCATGGATATTAGTTACTTTTCTTGAAATTCATACAGACGTTCAAACATTGAACAAAATATATTTTTGATTTTGCCTTGAATTGATTTTCCTTGTGTTTTCAGGAAATTCTGTCCTATATCACTTGTAAACTGATGGGCATCATAGAAGAAAGGATAAATTAGAAGTTTTTAAAGTGTGACTACACATTGCCATTCATGTTAGCAATACCTGAAAAAGACGTTATTAAAATATGTTGATTTGTGAATATTTTGACGTTTTACCGCTAAATTGTCAAAACAATATCATGAGCACTTTCTAACTCCAGATTTTCAGAAGTACTAACTGACAGCTATTAAGTGCTTTTCTTGGTGCCAGACAACAAATCAATGGTGTGATCAATATCACACTTCACAGGCTCTGAATCAGCTACAAACTAAGGAATTTTGTCCAAATATTAATGTTCGCACAAAGAATAACCATTTAGTTCATTAGTAAGATCATTTGCAATCATTAATACTGTCAATTATTTTACCATTTGGTTATTTATTTTTTTCTAAAAAGGTAATCCTCAGCAAATTCTTTGTTCCTGATCTCTTGAGTTCAGATATTAGGCTGACATTTCTTTAGTGTTGGGGGATTATGTGACCCTAAGAATATAAATTTAGCCAAAAGGCAAAACAAAAGAACTGGCATATAGCTGGTGTCCAGTAAATGCTACTTGCGCTTGAATAGCTGATCTGAACAATGCCAGAAAGACTTGTTCGTTTGGTACATTTTTAGGTGCTGGTTAAAAAAACTGATTTTTATCTTTAGTTATACAAATATTGGTCTTAAATTTTAGAGGAAGTCTGTATTAAATATGTCTCAAGTAAATAATCTATTGTGTCTTTCTAACCCACTCAGAAAACCTGGGCTAAATCAATATTTAGACTCCAGGGAAATGAAAGAAGAGCTAACATAAACTGCATACCATCTCTATTTGTTCTATTGAAAAACTATCTTTTCAGAAAGTAAAATCAAAACACAAAAATCTGGCTAAGAGAGGAAGCAGGGTGAAATTAGTAGAATCAAAATATATCCAGAGGGTGATTTTCTCACATGTTCCAGAGACAGGGAGAGTCCACGTTACTCCAGATTTAGGCTTGTGGTTTTCAAAAAACTGGCTGCTAGTCACGTCTCCAGAAGTAACCTGCATATTTCCCTCAGTGTTAAAATGGGCCTAAGACATAATTCTGGTGTAGGCTTGGAGGAGAGCGATCAGGTTCATCAAAGCTGTCCTCCACAATAGCGTGAAAACTGAACAGTTGGCAAGCTTTAAATATGGGCTGATTCACCAGAGATAGAAACATTTCAGACACTGATCAACTCCAGACTCATGGGCTACCTAACTAATAATAATTGATTCATTCATCTATCATTCTTCATTAGAACAGTTCTATTTCCTTACTTGTGGATTTTTTAATATTTATCTATGTTCAACAAATTCTCTTTTTCTTTGCTTGTATAGATGAACCTGGATCTCAAACTCTAACATTTGCTCAATGGGAGAAAAAAAACTTTATTTTTCTTAATTATCTGAAATAATACTTTAGGATTTTTGTGATACTGCTGTGTATATCTTATACAAACAAGGTCCTCTGGCTCAATATATTACAAAACAATACTTTCACTAAAGTTTTAATAATACTGCTGAGTACTTACCTCTATGTATTAATGCATTTAAAATGTCACATAATAAAACATATAGAATAGACATGATCCAAACATGTTCAAAAGAGCATTCCTAAGTCATTTCCCTTGCAATACTTATTAAATGCAATTCAGCAACACTAATCAAAAGGTATTAGATAACTAACCCTTAATCTAAAAGCACACCTTCAAAGTATTTATGTCAAAAAAAATATATATAGTTCTATGGTAGGATTGAATTGCAAAATGTTCATCACAGTCTTTATTATAACAACAAAATTAGGAATACTGCAATTATCTAAATAGGGTGTTGCTTAGATAAACAGAAGTATAATAGAATGAATTGCAATGTAAATAGTAAATTATTTACTAGAAATATTTATCTGTATTAATTTATATTGTAAATGAAAGTAGAATTATAAAACTAGGTGTATGTTTGATATGATTGTATTTAAGTATAAAGATAGAATATGCTAAGAATAATAGAAAAATATTTAACAATTATTTATGGAGTGAGAGGATATAAAATTTATATTATTTGCTTATGTGTATTTTTTAACAGTTATTTTTGATAAATATATTTTGAAAGAAGTACACATTTCTTTATGCCACAGCATTAAATGTGATTTTGAAAGGTCTAAACTTCATCTTTTTTTCATCATTATTTCCTTGACAAAAATAAGAAAACAATGACACTTTTTTAAATAGTTCCCCTTATATAATAAATTGCAACAAATTAAACTGTCAACAAATATCAAAGGGAAAACAAATCTTTTTGATAACTGCCTAGTGAAATGTCACTTTGGGGCATTTGACATTTTGATATGATCATTGATAATTGTTGTGAAAAGCTCAGTAAATTTGTAAACCAGGTGCAAATAATGTGGCGTAAAGTGTTCATTATGCAAATTAGATGGTTTAAATCTTCATATGTAGCTAATGTGTTTATGCTAAAGTCGAACACATTTATTTTATTCTCACCTAGCAGAACCCAAATGTACATCCTTCTAATTGTCTACATGTTGAAAAAACTATTCGTATTGCTACACAAACACACTCACCAAAGAAATACTAAATAAGATGTGATCATTTTGGTCCTGATATCCACATGGAATGGCAGAAGACAGAGGCTTGAGGATAAAAGAACTTATACATAATTATAGAACAAGGAAGAAACTTAGCAATCAAAAAAGTTTCTTGCTTTCAGTTAATCAATGAGAATATTGCAACCAACAGTAATTGCATTTTTTTCACTTAAAACATTACAATTAATGGAAGAGCTATATTATAACTCTCGTGGGGTCATAAACTTACCCACATACGAAATTATATGTACAGAGAAAATGCATTTCCTTTATTTTTCCTCTACTGATTTTATCTCCTTATTCCCTGTTTGGCGAAGGAGGTAAGGTGGGGACTAGGGGATGTCATAATAGCCAATTCCAGTAACCTCTGCTTAAGCTAATAACTATGACTTTTGGTAACTTACTTCGTATGATAAAAAGCTATTTTTGATCGTGTATGGCTGTATAAAAAAGTAGAAAAGTAAATGTGACCTTATGTGGTGCAAGAGATTGAGGTCCACAAAAACACATTGTGTCTTCTGAATATTCTGCGGGGCCTGCACCCCTCTCTCCAGAGTGGTGACCAGTGAGGGCAAGTGGTTTTTATAAATGGATGATATGCTGGCACTCATTGCTGGAATCTGTATTCCTAACCATTTGTCTGTAGTCACAAATTATTCTCTCAAAAATGCCCTTTTGCTTTGACACCCTTCTGATTTCCCACTTAACTATGCAAGTATGTTGGGGCCATTTCAGGAAATGCACTGGCTCTGAAGAAATGAAGATGATAGGAACAGAAAAGGGAAAATAATGATAGTATGCTACATAGCTCAACTTTAGATAGGACTTACATGATCGATCGTAGTAAGCCCTAGGGATCATTCATCAAATGTTTCGCCACCTTTCTTGCATCATGGATGTCCTATATTTTTATGGCATCCATAGCTTTTTTTTAGTCATAGTTCTGTGGAAAATACTTGCCATTGAGGCTTATATAGTCCTGAAAGCCTGCCTTGCGATCATAAACAGCAAAGTTCTGAGTCTGTTTTGTCTTGATTAGTTAGCTATTTATTGTTTGTTAACTTGCTTGTTTTTTCCCTTGGTAGGAGCCAAGGGGTCTGGGCTTGTGATTTCTTTGCCTATATAATTCCAATAAAACTTTTGAACTGTTTTTCCCTACCAGTCTGTTTCAGGAACTCTACCCAAAGTTTTTACCTTGACACAGTTCTCAAATTTGTTTTATTTTTTGTTTTCTCAAACACCAAGCTTTTTTCCCTCAACCTAATGGTGAATACCTCAAGAACAGCAATATTTCAGATGTAACTATGAAAATTATGAATGGGGATCTTTTTAAAAGGGTATTTTGAACAATGTGAATCAGAGCTTAATTAAATTTGTCATCCCCAGGAAAGGGGATCCTCATAACATTTGCTTAGGAAAAATCTCGGAGTTGCTGTGTAGTACTGACTGCTGTGTTTCTCCTATATTTCTCTTTTTTAAAGGGGGCATTTACTGGGGTTATCTCATCCCTGTTGCATCCTTGTATAAGGAGGGTATAAATGGAAGTGGAGTACAGATAACTTGTCTTTTACTGGATGTCAGAAAAAAAAAAAAAAAAAGAGTCTGGACTTAATGGAGATAATGGAGCATTATCCAGAAAGCCTTACCCTTGGCCTGAATGGAGTGACTGGATGGGACTTTGGCAGTGTCTTTTAGGGAGAGACAGAGTTTATTCTATATACAAAAGAAAAATAAAAAGACTATTTGATGATCAGGAGGATGAATGATGACAGACCTGCTAAATATTCACTAATATCAATTACTTTTTCTGCGTATACATCAAAATACATGACTTTGGCTCCTTTATAATTTCAATAGGATGCATGCATTTTTTAAAGATTTATTTATTGGGCAGCCTGGGTGTCTCAGCGGTTTAGCGCCACCTTCGGCCCAGGGCATGATCATGGAGACTCGGGATCGAGTCCCATGTCAGGCTCCCTGCATGGAGCCTGCTTCTCCCTCTGTCTCTCTGTCTCTCAAGAATAAATAAAATCTTAAAAAACAAAACAAAACAAAAAAGATTTATTTATTTATTTGAGAGAGAGAGTGGGGGGGAGGGGCAAAGGAGAGAATTTCAAGCAGACTCCTTACTGAGAAGGAAGCCAGATGTGGGGTTTGATACCATGGTTCATGAGATCATGATCTGAGCTGAAACCAAGAGATGGATGCTTAACCAACTGAACTAGCCAGGCGCCCCAGGATGCACGCACTTCTAGGCCTGGCCATAAACCTTTGAGTACAATTGTCCAGAATTCTCTTTTTCTGTAGTAACATCAGAATTACATATTTTAAAGATAAAAAAAAATCTGTATCACTTGGATGAGAGCTAGGTGAATCTGCTGGATTGAAGTTTTAAGAATTAATTCTTTATTGTTTTTATTAGTTTCCTATTTCTGCTGTAACAAATTATTATAAACTTAGTGGTTCAAAACAGTAAAAAATTCACTATCCTACAGTGCTGAGGTTCAGAAGAAATGAGTCTTGTGAATCCAAAATGAAATTGCTGAGAAGGACTGAATTCCTTTTGGGGACTCCAAGTGAGTACTCATTTCTTTGTCTTTCCCAGCTTCCAGAGGCTGCTGTATTCTTTGGGTCATGGTGCTTTCCTCTCTCTTTGAACCCAGGGACATTAGTAGCTTCCCTTCTGCCTCTCTATCTATTCCTGCTTCTGTTGTCACATCTCCTCCTCCGACTCTGATTCTCCTGCCTCCTTCTTATAAGGACATTTATGATTACTTTGTATGAACCCAAATAATTCAGGATAATTTCCTCATCTTAAAAATTCTTAACTTAATCACATTGGAAAAGTCTCTTGTCCTATTAAGGTGCCATATCACAGATCCTGGAGATTAGGACCTAGACATCTTGGTAGAGACTTTTCTATCTATCACATTGTATTAATCATTATTATGTAAGTTTTTTTTAATTGTAGCCACTATACCACTTATAATAATAAGTAGCTAATATATGCATATAAAAAGTGATGATAATTTTGATATTTCACAAGATAAATTCGAAGTATCAGAGATAATACCAAATGGTATGTCCAATATGAACTTTAATATACACATTTGGAGTTTAGAATAAAAAATAAAGCAATATAATCCATAATCACCTCAGGGATACCACTTGTAATCTCTGTATCTTCTACATTAGCAGCTCTCAAGATTTTTAATGGTGTGGTGGTTTGGAGGAACAGTCTATAGTAAAAAAATAACTCTCTTTACAGTAAATTATTATTAATGTGAATGTACTCACTGTCTTAGGTGTCTCTGAATTGAAAAAGACTAACAAGTGAAGATATTTGAATGGTATTACCTAGAAAATATATATAGTAAGAACAAAAGTTCCAAGGACAAAACATCTGAAAAAGACAAATATTTTTAAAATGGATAACAAGCATTCTAAGAAAGTGTTTTCAGAGAATTGGGAAGATAATAGGAGTGTAGCCTCCAAAAGTCAAGGGCAAAGTATGTTTTCATGATTACCATGTAGTCAACAAGGTCAAATGCTCTAGAAAGTTCAAGAGTGATAAATTCTAAGAAATACTAATTGGAGTCAATAGCACGTGTGCCTTCTATGACTCAGACAAGAATAATTTCCGTGAAGTGGTAGCTTATCTTCCTAACCATAGGAGTCCAGGGTAGGTACAAGTTGAAGACAACAGACACTTAAAATTGTTTCAGGCAACTTTTGTATGAAAAAGATTGAATAAATAAATGATGTCCTTTTGTTTTGCTTACTATCTTGAGGAAAACATGAAGTAAAGAAATAGATTTTTCAATATGTGAGAATATTAAACATGTATAAACATTGATGGGACTTGACAAGTCCACAGAAATTTACAGGATAGCGAGGCTGTTAAAGAGGTGTCATCAAAAGATAATATTCCAGCATGTCATGGTTGCAGGTTTAACGATGTTTCTGGGAAGACACTTCTATTTCTCAGTCTCTGCTTTGAATAAGAGGGTAGATATGGTGGAATCGATTATTTGAGGATATTAGGGAATATTTCAAATAATTTCTGTGACCAAGTAAATACAGAATGATTCATGGGCAGTATGATGCCACCAGTCTGCCTAAAGATGTAGTTTTCTCCAGCAGCATTTAAAAGAGGGATAGAAAAGCTGAGCAGCCAATGTTTTAGACTTTTGCAAAATTGCAGTTTTACTGGCAGCATGTAATAGGAATGCAAATAAGGAAAGAACTTGAGGATGTTGGCAAGAGGATGATTAAAATGATGTACCATAGAATTTAGAAAAATAGAGAAGATAGAAAATATAGTAATGGGGATTTGGGAAGGAGGGTAATCAGTGCGAAGGCATTAGAGAAGTCATAAGACTGGAGCTGTTGGTAAGATGCAGACCCCCGCTGCAGTGCGCAGCTGCACATGAGAGCTGTGAGGCTAGATCTGGATGGAAGAACGGGGTATCAGATTTCAAGAGTTTAGAATTGCAGCAATTCTAGACAATTATGGAAACGAGTGGCTAAAATAGAGTCAAGGTGAAGGTTCCAAGAGTTTAGAAGGTTAAGGAACAAAGGAATTCACAGGCTGGTTGTCTGTTTGGATGTTGAATTTCCTTTGTATGATAGACTACTAGGTTTGATCTGAATAGAGGAGTGATGAGTGTGCTGACAAAACCTTAAGTTAATCATGAAGTGTGACTATGACATTTGCAGGTGGGGGCAACTCAAAGGAAAAGTGAATGGTCTAAACATATGACACAAGTGGTCAGGGTCTTAGGACAAGACAAACCAAACAACATAAAAACTTCAAGGAAAAATCAGCATATTCTCCAGACTCATGGATTCAATGGTACAACAAAGCTTTGGAATATATGGGGCTAGAGTAACTTTCCTTCAGAGCCTGATTACAAAATGACCATTTGATAATGATGCTTCAAAAAATTGGCATCTAATGAATATGATTTCTTATATGTGGAAATGATTCATCCCAATACCTTTTCTACAAATAGAAGTCTGACAGTATTCCTAAATCTAGTCAGGGCAATGACTAGGTAATCTTAAACCTGGCTTAAGGAAGTTTAATGTGGATTACTTAATGAACAATAATACTGGCTAAATGAAGAGAAATTTTCTTTAAGTAAATATTTAGCAGTGTTTCTTGAGCCTTTTCCAGAGGATCTTGTGCTCAAACAGAAGTGTGTGTTTTGAACTAGATAGCAAATACCTTTTTACAACAGTGGTGGATACTACAGACCCCATAACTTGTTCCCATCAAGAGCCTCTAGGTAACTTTCTTTGCTCTGATTCTGTATAGAAAAAAAGAAATCCTCATTTAAACACCAGAGCTTGGGATGCCTAGGTAGCTCAGCGGTTGAGTGTCTGCCTTCGGCCCAGGGCATGATTCTGGAGTCCCGGGATCGAGTCCCACATCAGGCTCCCTGCAGACAGCCTGCTTTTCCCTCTGCCTGTGTTTCTGCCTCTCTCTCTCTCTCTCTCTCTCTCTCTCTGTGTCTATCATGGATAAATAAATAAAATATCAAAAAATAAACACCAGTGCTTTGAAAACTTGGGGAAAATAAATGTGGGAAGAAAATTGTGTGTCTAAAACTCAGAATCAGATTCTAGCTTTCAAGTTCCCATTTCCTTGTGAAGTCCTACTTTCACAATCATCCTTTCTCCTTCTTCTTAGTCCCTGTCCTGTTCCCTGCAGCATTGATGCAAAAATGAGTTTAAAAGTAGATGTTGCAAAACATAAGAAACATATATAAAAACCCTATGCTTATTATCCCTATAATATTTGTAGGCATGAATAAGGCCAGAATCTTAACTTATTAAGAAAATTTCACTTATATAAATACTAAGCTGAGTGATAGATTGCAGCATGGTGATTTACCCATTGGCATGGTTCACTCTCTACTTTCCTCCTTTCCCTACCATTCTGGTGCTGTGAGTCACAGCCTAGTGCATGAGATGACATCCAGACATGCTTTTAGAAAGGTCTCCTTTCAGTCTTGCACATATGCTATCTAGGCAATAATGGGTCCCAAGGCATACACTGTGTGCAAACCCAGCTGTCTCCTCCCATTTCTCTCCTTCTCTCTAACAGCCAACATGGAGACTCTAACCAGCAGTAGTTTAGTAACCTAAGCCAGATCATCACCAGACATTTGAGACAAATGCTAAGTGCTGAGCTCTCTGTTGCTTTCCTCTCACTGATGTATTCCCTGCATTTGTTAAGTGTTTAGTTCTGTTGTGAAGTTATTTAGTCCAAAATAGCTTATCAAAACCACACTGTTGTGTATAATTCACTTCAGTTTCCCAAACTGGGTTTATGCATCAATATAGACTTCTTAAAGTGTTCCTCTGTGTTTTCTTCTCATTGCTCTTGGCAGTTATCTCATCTTCAAATATGTTAAATAGTTCAAGTGATAACAGTTCAGGACACAGGCAATGTTCACAATATTTCACAATTGGTGTATCACCAACCCATCAAGATAGGGTGCTGGCCTAACACGATCCTAGATAAGCCAGTTATACCAGGAATTAATTTCGTAGTTGCTTAACTAAAGAAATTTCTAGGGGACCAGTAGGGTATCTGAGTGGTAACACCATTCAGGTGGTTTCACCTCAGCAGGATTTTACCCACTAGCAGTTGACAACAAGTCAGCTATCCAATATGTTCCAGGTAACTAACAGCTCTGATGGGGGAGAAGGGGATGTTGGGTGGTGAGTTTTAATGGCAATCAGACTATTTTAATAATATCAGAAACCCATGCTTTTATCAAACAACATGAAAAATATCATGTTGAATATTTTAGGAAATAACTTTGTGACCCAACGATCCATTTGTATGGTTGATTGTTTAGACTAGGTTAAAAAAAAAGTTAGTAGGGAACAGACCTAGCTTAACAACCACACAGTGGTTAGTGTTAGCAGCAATTTTTCTATATTTTACTTTGTTCTGTATACAGTTTAACTATATTCACCGGTTTGTCTTTGTTACACTTGAATCAAAGAGCATCTTTGTAAATGTTCGTTTAGGTGCAAATTCTGTACTAACAAAATTATTAAGGAAATTTTGGGTATGTTATGCTTTAACCATCCCACATTTCTATACACAAGGGAGGAGCACTGTAACACTTTATAGCTTTAATATCACATCTCACTCCTGCTTCAAAAAATGAATATGTCAGGGATCTTCTTTATATTGAAAAATATCCAGGGATCTGATATAGCTTGAACAAATTTAGCTCTTAGTGCCTGCCTTCCTCTATTTCAGGAAACCCTTCACTGAAATACACAGTAATACATGAAGTTGTAGACTGAGCACATTTAATACTATGCATATATGCCACACACACACTAGATTCTCTTCTTCCCTATTTCTCTCACTATCTCTCTCATACACACGCACACACACACACACAGAGGCTAAAATGTGAGGATTTTTTTTATTGGAGTCTAGCGTAATCCAAAATTCTGGAACACAGGGGAATTCCTCTATTAGCAACTCTAACCAAATTGAATGAAATCAATTAACTAATGGTTTCAGTCTAGTCTTTGTTTTCTGTCTGGAGAGCTCTCATACTGAGGAATTAAAACTGAGGAATAAAAAAAAAAGAAAAACTAAAGCTGGCATTAACATTTAAAAAAACACCTTTCATTACATACTTTTCAATGGCTTTGAGGTCCCTAGATTTGTGATTTTGATTTTCTATTTAGTTAAATTTCTTATAAATACATGCTCTCCTCTGCTTCACATAATCAGTCGAATCGCCTCATGTTTTCTCTATGCAAAAACTGCTTTCACCATAGATGCACTTCCTTCCACACCAGGGAGAATTGAAACTGAATTCTAATAGAATTTCATGCTAATAGAAATTGGTGCTTCATTTGAAAGTTAAATGGATCTTGCCTCTCAAGGTCTGAATTTTGGTAGCCCTTCCAGATGAAGCCAGGGCTGCCAAACTCTTGAGTTTTACTCCTACATGTTCCTGATCTAATTCTGTATAGGAAAGGAACCACATAATATACTTCCTCATAACAGTAAATAGAATAGGAAAATAAGTCTGTTATTTAGATGCCTTAGTGTTGGCCCTAAGAGGGTACTCATGATGACAACTAGTCCCAGACTTTCCCTGTTCCCTGATATATTGCTCCAAAAATGTAAATCATCCACAATATCATTCTTCCTGAGTATCTCCCTTCCTTTAAGTAAAAGTTCAAGACCATGCCAAGCCTCATTTTACCAGTCAACCCCCTAAGGGCAGGTTTGCAATGATGATAGTGCAGGAATGATGAATTAAGATACTTTGGGTGTTCTGGAATATTGAACTTTCTTATACATCAGGGGCTGGAGACATTAATCATAAACTTGATATATTTATTTGATCAAGGTATATTAAATGAATTAGTGGCTGCTCAGTGGAACACAGCTTTTGTATCTGAGATTTTACTTTTGAATTCTGGCTCATGGGTTCCCAACTTTATCTTTATTTACATGGATTGTTTATCCAGTCATGTCATCTAATTCAGAAAATCAAAAATTAGCAAGAAAAGTCACACTTAACTTGTGGCCATATCCATCTATTTGATGGATTGAGGTGATGCTTTCTCTTTTATTTTTCTCTTCATTTCAACCTTTATCATTAATGTCTAAAGATTTCCCTGTTTTAGAATCTTACCCTTGCTATTTTATACCAAACTCCAATAAACTTCACCTAAGCTTCTGCCATTCCTTAACTAGTTATAACTTTTATTAGTGGCCTTTCAATTATGGTTTCTAAATTATCATCTGGGTCTTTGTTAGCAATAGAGATGCCCA
Source organism: Canis lupus baileyi (assembly GCF_048164855.1). Classification (NCBI taxonomy): domain Eukaryota; kingdom Metazoa; phylum Chordata; class Mammalia; order Carnivora; family Canidae; genus Canis; species Canis lupus. Next base: position 19,302,687 of record NC_132849.1, read on the forward strand.
GGCAGCAACTCAGACTTTCTGTTAGGTTAAAATTCTAAGCAATTCTGATTCAGGCGGTTCTCCTGGTGATAATTTGGGAAAGAGTGACATAGATATTTTCATCCCCAAGGACTACTTCACCATATGAATACTAAAATACAATATTACTGTCTTTAGTCCCAAACTCATAACCTTTTATTTCCTCTTCTCTCCCATTCACAGATTCTAGACCTCATAGAATTATGCTCCTTCGATCTGTCAATGTTTCTCGGAATATAGATCAGCTACAGTCCCATTCCATCTGCATCTTATGTTTTATATTTACACCTACACATTCTTTCAACAGCACCTTAATTAGCTCTCATGCCTTACTTCAGCCACAAAGACCCAGAAAAAGAGAAAAAAAGATAAAGAAAATAAAGGTCGATAACTATTTCAACTCTACATCCGCATTGCTAAGAACAGCTGGAGAAAATCATTCAACTAGATGGTTACCACTAAAATTCCTGGTTTCCAAACTAGACAAGTGTCCTCAGAGCCATATATCCAATCTATTTCACCGCTATACCCTCCTTTACTTATTTCTCAAGCACTGTTTCAAAAGCAAAGAACAGTAATAAAAGTCTCAACTGTACTTTCCAAAGAAAACTGTTTCCTTCCTCTACAAGATAATTAGAGCAATCCTGCATAATTTCCCACAAATTATTTTCCCTTTTGCAAATTTAGAAACATTACCATAAATATAAGCCTTGTTTATGCGTTCTCATAAGTTGAAATAATTGATACTCTCTTCCTAAATTAAACCATTGTTGTTTTCCCTGACCATATAGTTTAAGAACTTCCTCTATCAAACATATATAGATCAAACTTTCTCTTTTGCACATTCAGTCTGTTCCACATAGTTAGTGCATTGTCATTAGCCATGTAGTACGTGTTTAATATTCCCATTTTATAAAAAGATCTCTCAAGGCTTGTTTACCTCTAGTTACTGCAGTATTTTTAAGCTTTTTTAAATTGCAGAGTTCTCCTTTTGCTAATTCATGTTGATTGTTGCCCAGATGTTATCCAACCATTATTATCTACTTTCTAGTCTCATATTTTCTCTCATTCCTCTACATAATGTTGGTTCCTAATTCCCTTTAACTTGTGAATATATTCACCTTGTTCATCTGTATATATCTGGATTTTGCAACCATGTAGTCGAAAACCTAAAAGCTAAAAAATTATATCTCTAAACTACTTCATTCAACAAAGCAATGCAATGCATTTCTTGCTAAGTTTTCTGTGATTTTGATTTTCTTCTTCCAGAACTCACAATAAACGGTAACTAGATTTCTTGAACCATTTTATCTTGCTTTTTTTAACTTTTATTTTACAGTTCTTATCTTTTTACATTTTTGCATTGTGATTTGGTCAAAGGTCACCACATAGTATTTTAGATCATAGAAAATTATTCTTTTATTTTGTCCTAAGTATATTTAAACTTAACTGTAGTTTTATTAAAAGTTTAAAATAAGTATTAACTTTTCTCATGTTTATTAAGTTTCTCATATTTTTTTTGTGTTTCTTGAATTAGCATTAGATCTACAGGATTTGCACCCTCCTCTAGTTTGCTGAATTTCTGGTTATATTAAGTAAACTTAAATAATTATAAATAAGTATTTATACTATTCAAAGTTGAGAGAAGTGGGAAGTCACTTCATTCCTTTTCAATTAAGCAACTTTATTTTTTAGAACAGTTTTTAGGTATACAAAAAATTGAGTAGGAAGTACAGTGTTCTCAAATACTCCCTCTCTCTCATGCTTATAGCTTCCCTTATTATTAGCATCTTGTGTAGTGTGGTACATTTGTTACAACTGATAAACCAATATTAATATGATACTACTAACTAAAGTCCTTCACTTACATTAAGATTCCTCGTTTGTGTGGCATAATTCTCTTTTGGGCAAATGCACAACATCATCAACTGATGCTATGATATTACAATATCACATAAAATAATTTTACTAAAAATGCCTGCTTCTTCACCTATCCATCCCTCTCTGTTTCTATCAAACCCCTGACAACCAGGGAACATTTTATTGTCTTTTAGATCTTTGCCTTCTCCAGGATGTCATAAAATTGGAATCATACAGTATGTAGTTTTTTTTTAAACTTGCTTCTTTCACTAAGAAATATGTAGTTAAGGTCCCTCATGTCTATTTATGGTGTGATAGACCATTTCTTTTTATCAATTAATAATATTCCTTTGCATGGATATAGCACAGTTTGTTTATCAGTTCACCTTTTGAAGGTCATCTTAGTTGCTTTCAGCTTTGACAATTATGAGTAAAGCTGCAGGGTTTTGTGTGGACATAACTTTTCAATTAATGTGGATAAATATCTAGGATTACGATTACCAGATCATGTAGGAAAATTATTATTACCTTTGAAAGAAAGTGAAACACTGTCTTCCAAAATGGCTGTATCATTTTGCATTCCCACCAACGAGTGAGTTCCTGTTGCTCTAATCCTTGTCAGCATTTGGTGTTGTCTGGTTTTTGGAGTTAGCCATTCTAATGATACCCTCTGTAGTGGTATCAAACTGTTGTTTTACTTTAAAATTCCTTAACATATAAAAGAATAAGCATCTTTTCATATGCTTATTTTCCACCTAAACATGGTTTTTGATAAGGTGTTGGTTCATATTATTTGCCCATTTTTTAGAGTCAGGTTGCTCACTTTGTTATTGCTAAGTTTTAAGAGATCTTTTCATATTTTGGATATAAACCTCTTATAAATGTTTTCTTCCCAAATATTCTTCTCAGTCTTCTGAATGATAATGAGTATTTCAGGTAAACAATTCTGAGACTCAGGAATATTAAATAAGACTTCCTTATCTTACATATGGACACTAAAACATAGTGACTTTATACTTCGGTTTAATTTCCAATAATTTGGAGACCAATAGTTCCAGGGCCTTAGCTGCTTAAACAAATGATTTGGAATTGTTACTTCTTGTGCGTGTGTGTATGTTACTTGTGTGTGTTACATATCTGCTTAAAGTATATGTATCTTCCACAGCATATAACTTATATCTGCCTGAAACTCAATGATAAAAAAGAATTTCCATTTTCCTGCATTGAATTTCAAGTTCAAAGCCAAGATTAAACTAATAATAGCCATTATGTGTTAAACAAAATAAAAGAGATAAATAACAATATAAAACACAGTAATAAAAAAATGAACTGCTTTAATTCCAGATATTCTTACAGGGGAGGGAGAATAATGATGGAGCAACACAGGCAGGAATCATAAAGTCTTCCTTGAGCAATCTCTCTTTCTTTGTGATTTTGCATATATTTTATAAATTTGAAAATGCCTCTGGGAAATTAAGGCTGATTCTTCAGTATTTCACCTGAATATGTAAATCAGACAGAGTCAGGGTTGGCAATTTATATGGGAATTAGGCCACATCTGTCATTGTCCATAGGATATCCAGACATAAACAGACAAATACAATGTTTAAAGAGTATAGGAAAGCATACACTCTAAGTGAAATCCACATGTAGTATCTGCCAGATAATCTGGAAATAGCATAGGTAAACTAAATTCTGCTAATATGTGTATTCTGGTAAAATTGGTAACTCAGAAAATTAACTTGAATTGGAAAAATGTAAATAAAAGGGATAACGTTGTTACCCGAGTTATTTTATAAGAAATTTAAAATATAACACTACATGTGCTACGGACTGAATTTTACCCTTAAAAATCCATATATTGAAACCCTAAACCCAGTGTGATGGATTTTGGATATGGGACTTGAAGAGAATTAGATTTAGATGAGGTCATAAAAGTAAGGCCCTCATCATAGGATTAGTGCCTTTAAAAAAAGAGACCCCACAGAGCTCTCTCTTTCTCTGTCTCCATGCCCAACCCCACAATATGAAGACTTAGGGAGAAGGTGACCAACTACAAGCCAGGAAGAGATCTATTGCCAGGAACCAATCATTCTGCCACCTTGATCTTATACTTCCAGGCTGCAGAAATGTGAGAAAATAAATATCTGGTTTTCAATGCCACCTAGTATGCTATCCTGTTATGGCAGCCCAAGTTTACTAAGGCAATATGCTGCACATAATTACAATAATCAAGAGGGTTGGTGTGTGTTGTGTGTTTGTGCACACATAGAGAGAATAGTAAGCAGTAATAAAAAGGAAAAATGGCAAGAAAATTACAACGGAATATCTTTTCTTTCCAGTGTTCTCTGAGATGAAGATTCTGATATCTTTGTATGTTGTAGAATGGAATAAAAATGAAATCTAAGTCTGAATTCTTCACAAATACAAATCTTTTGTTCTTCCTTGCTCCGTGAGAAAGGTAGGTCTTGGCCTAGTGGAATCACTGCATTATGTTAAGAAGTAAGCATGGACATGAAAAGTTCTTTCCTATGCATAGAAAGAGTCCTATGCTATGCCATTTATTACACTAATACTTGCAAAATACAAAAAGTAGACTAAAAGCTAATTTTTTAGATTATTTCCTTTTTTTCTTATCTTGGCATCCTAATTGATATCCTTCTTTTGTTTTAGATGATTTTGTTTAAAACCAATAAATAAAAAGTATGCCTTTTTCACAAAGCATATGCCATCATGCTATAATGAAATCTTTTAAAATACCACTTTCCAAATGCTTCTGGAGAGCTATGGAAGAAAAATACAGCACAGCTAACCTATACCATATACATATTTTGGAACTCAGTTATTTAGTATTTTTATATTCAGGTAAGATGATCACAAGACACCAAAACAAAACAAAAAATTATCAGCATTAATTACTGAGTAGATACCATGGCCCCAGGTTTAGCACACACTCAAGGGACATTGCTGCAAGAAGGTGGGATAAATTGGTAAGAAATGTGTAATTGATGGCAAATAGACTTAAATTTCAACTCTATCATTGACACCAATTGCCCATGTGATCTTTAGAGGTTTAATGAGAAATTATATATTAAGGTACTTAGCACAATAGAGGGCAGTTAGTCATTGACTGTCCACTGCTAGCTGACTGAGAAGTCTTTGAATTAGCAATTTGAAAGACACTTGTTTCTATGCATCTAAATGTACTTTTAATATGTAAAGGTACAGTTATACTATTTCCTATTTACGAATTCAACAAATATTCTTTATGCATCTACTATGCTGGATATTGTTATAGACAGCTTTTTATTTACACACACATAAATCAGCTAATCCTCAGAATAATCTTGTAGTGCCCCACTACATTTCCAAGGCTTCTGACCAAATATATATGAATGGTCTATTTTCCATAAAATAAAAAATAAATATATATCCTGATAACATATTTATGTATTGACAAATTTCCGACTGTCAAGGAGAGTTGCAATTTTGTATATTATGTATAATCAGACCATATTTTATACAAATTGTGGCACTAATTTGTATTTCATGGTTACTATTGTAGTATGAGCATAATACAAACTTGAAATGATTCCTTTGTTTGAAAAATAAAAAACCCACAAAAACAAGTTACATAGAAGCAAAAAGTACAGTGGTTCCACATCTATAGTCTATTTTGATAATAAGAATAAAAATTCAAATCTTTCCATTTGACAATTATGTATTCTTGAAATGATTATTTAACATATATCAATATCCCAGAATATCCCTTAAAACATACAAATCATCCTGCCTTCTTCATGGGGTGAGAATGAGGTTTAAATGAGTAAAGCACAGAGATGGATTCTTTATAAGAATGCAATTATTTTAGCTATTATTAGATTTTTTACTGTTCAACCAGAAAATATATAATTACCACAAACTATACGAGTAATACCACACTGAGAAGAAGTGGTTATTTCTAAAGCAGGAACTCTGTTTCTTTCAGATTCAGGATATGAAGCAGCAGCACTCAGCAAGAATGAATTTAGATCATTACATTATGTGTGCACAGAATGATATCCAGTTCTGTAAGCATGTCTTTACCTCTACTCTAAATAATGAACATTCAAGACTAGTTCCTATTCATTGTCTTAGAATCTCCTTGCAGTTGGCAGAGTTCTAAGATGGGTCCAGGATTTCGTAAATTGTTTCTCTTGATTAAAGTAACTTGGGCATTTCCACCTCATTTAATGTCAAATAAATTTATTAACCTGGTATAAGGCACACACACATATGTACATATATTAATCATTATACACACTCGTGTACATTCACACATTTGAAGATTAGAAAATTGAGGCTTAAGGTTGTTTTGGTAGCAATCAAATGGAATGCCCCATTATTATTTTGTTTAAGGATTTTATTTATTTTTTCATGAAAGACAGAGAGAGAGAGAGAGAGAGAGAGAGGCAAAAACATAGGCAGAGGGAGAAGCAGGTTCCATGCAGGAAAGCCCTATGTGGGACTCCAGGATCATGCCCTGGGCCAAAGGCAGGCAGTTGGCTCAACCGCTGAGCCACCCAGGAGTCCTCATCCCACTGTTAAATAAAAGTTTCTTATCTCCAGTCTTTGTCCTTGTAGTTTCCATTTCTTTAGTTTTTAGTTCCCTGTTTCCTTAGGTTTTTTTTGTGGGATTTTTTGTTTGTTGTTGTTTGCCTAGCAGTGGCAGTTTCTATCCATCATGTTAATTGCACTGTATTTTCTAAAAGAGCTCTTAAGGTTCCGTTCCCTCCTCTCCTCCCTTTATAAGGAGGTGTTTTGTTTCTTTAGTTGCTTTTAAGTTTTGTTTTTTTTTAAAGTAATCTCTACACCCAACATGGGGTTAATATATTTAACATATTAAATTTATTAACAATTTACTGAGTGCAATCCATCCTATTACATTCTATTTAAGTAATGACATCTGGCCTTAAAGGACAAAGGTTAATTTACGAATATTTATCAGAGCCACAGGGTAGAGAAAATAACATTACATTGTATCAAAAGCATGTACAACTATGAAGAAAGAAAAATATCCCAGGAGAAAACTTATCACATGAAAAAAAAACAATAAATATTTTTAAATAATGAGTTAACACAGGCAATTTAAATATCTGAGTAGATAGTAATGGTAGAGATGTTGGAAATGTCAATATCCAATACAGGTGACAATTTTCATGCTTAGGTGCAACCTATGGATGTATAAATTGATGCAAAAATTGCATAGAATATTTCAGTTTATGTATACTAAAATAACCTGTATATGTATACATACTGTGTGAGTGTGTGTCTGGATGTTTATATTCCTTTTAATGCAGCAATTTTACATTTAGAATTTATCATGCAAGAACAATAAAGGGTGTGCTCATGTCTTTATCTACAAGAATTTTGATCCACATGCACATATTAATTAGTGATACAATTAGTGAAAACCTCTTCTGAGCTCAACAATAAAATATTCTTATTAGGATGATAATATGATAAACATGTAAAGAAGAGGTATTTGAAATATATTGTGAACTGCGAAAAATCTTATAAAAATTATGTGTAATATGAACCCCTTTGTATACATGTAAATATAGAAAAATATTGAAATCTTACAAATAAATGTTTACGGTTGCCATCTCTATTAAGAGATGGTGGGATTATACGTGAGTTTTAGATGCTTCTTTTTTTTCCTTATCAGAATTGTCTAAATTTTCCACAGTAAATGTTCATTGCTTTCATAATAAGAAAAATGATTTGCATTTATAATAGATTATAGTTTGTTTCTACCCATGTTTTTAGTTGCTATTTCATGTTGTAAGTATCAAACAAAACCCTTTGAGACTCCACTGTAATGTAGTAGAACAATTTTGCAAGTCTCTCTGGATTTTCTGTTTTTTATTGCTTTAATAGTTTAATGTCAACTATTTTTCATAAGAAAAATCTATCTCGGGTACTTCAATCATTGTGTGAAAAAGAAAAAGCATATTTTGTCATGAAAGACTGAAAATAAATACTTGGCTCTATATGAGATCATGAAGTTGTTATCTTTTATTTTTCTTGTTTGTGTGGACAAATGCAGTAGGAAGACTAAAGTAATATATTACAACCAGTATAATAACATAAAATATATTAGTTAAGGCAAAATAATATAATAAGAGCTACCAAATAAGAATAGCTTGGATTTAAATCCAAATCTTTCTGGGGCACCTGGATGGCTTAGTGGTTGAGTGTCTGCCTTCTGCACAGGTCATAATCCCAGGTCCTGGGCCTGAGTTCTGCATCGGGGTCCCCACAAAAAACCTGGTTCTCCCTCTGCCTACATCTCTGCCTCTCTCTGTTTGTCTCTCATGAATAAAAAAATAAAATCTTAAAAAAACAAATCCGAATATTTCCATTTGACAATTATGTAATCTTGAAATGATTATTTAACATATCAATATCCCAGAATATCCCTTAAAAAATACAAATCATCCTGCCTTCTTCATGGGGTGAGAATGAGGTTTAAATGAGTAAAGCACAGAGATGGATTCTTTATAAGAATGCAATTATTTTAGCTGTTATTAGATTTTTTACTGTTCAACCAGAAAATATATAATTTCAGATGGTGATAAATTTGATGAAGAAAAGAAACAAAGCAACAAAATGGTTAGTGATATGACTATGTGGGATGGAGTTAAGATCGAGGCACCAGAAAAGAACTGTAAGTTGGCATTTGAAAAGTGTATTAGCTTTCTATTACTGTATAAAAAATTAAGTATAAAATAAAGGCTTAAAGCAACATCTATTTGTTTTCCCAGAGTTTTTATAGGTTAGGCATCCAGACATGCCTTACGTAGATTATCTGTTCAGGGTCTCACCAGGCTGAAATCAAGACATCAGCTAGATGTGTTCTCATCTGTAGCCTGCAGTCCTTTCCCAAACTTATTGAGGTTTTTAGCAGAATTCGGTTCTGTTGTGGTAAAACTGAGGTTTCCATTTTCTTCCAAGCTGCCTATTGAGCTCTCAGCAACCCAAGGGCACTCTCAAATTCTAGCAACTTGATCCTTTCATAATACGGACATTTACTTCTTCAAAGCAAGAAGAATCTGTCTCCAATCTGCTAAAATTGAGTCTTGTCATAGAAACACCACCCCACCACATTCATAGGTCTTGCCCACTCTCAAGGAGAAGGAATTATAAAGGACTTGTCCACAGGGGGCGGGAATCTTGGACCCATCTTAGAACTCTGCCAACTGCAAGGAGATTCTAAGACAATGAATAGGAACTAGTCTTGAATGTTCATTATTTAGAGTAGAGGTAAAGACATGCTTACAGAACTGGATATCATTCTGTGCACACATAATGTAATGATCTAAATTCATCCTTGCTGAGTGATGCTGCTTCATATCCTGAATCTGAAAGAAACAGAGTTCCTGCTTTAGAAATAACCACTTCTTCTCAGTGTGGTATTACTCGTATAGTTTGTGGTAGTTATTTTAGTGACCTTAGGGTACAACAATTCTTTGAGTTTCCCAGTTAAAATTCTGACCATAATATTAACAATCTCCTAGCAATATCTTAAACATTAAAACAAATGAAAGAAACAATAAAGGAGAAAGATAGATTAAGAGATAAAGTGTAAGAATATATTATCATAATACTAATTGAACTCAGGAACTGACTCCTGAATAACTAAATCTTGACTGAAATTGGGAAAGGTTGAGGAAAAACATGGGAAATAAATCACATATAATAGAAACTAGGCAAATGACCATTTGCCATAAGCATTGAGGATTATCTAGGACCTACAGTGTATCCTAGACAAGATCAAACAGTACACACTGACTTACACAGTCAGTGTTGTAGTAATTTCAGCATTTAGAGGTCAGGAATGGGGATGCGGATCAATTTTGGAAGAGGGATAAGTAAGTTGGCTTGGACCAATGTTTTATCATCAGAATTTAAATTTACTTTTTTTTTTTTTTAATTGGAGTTCAATTTGCCAACATATAGCATATCACCCAGTGATCATTCCATCAAGTGCACCCCGCAGTGCCAGTCACCCAGTCACCCCAAACCCCCGCCCTACTCCCTTTCCACTACCTCTTGTTCATTTCCCAGAGTTAGGAGTCTCTCATGTTCTGTCATCCTCACTGATATTTTCACTCATTTTCTCTTCTTTCCTCTTTATTCCCTTTCACTATTTTTTATATTCCCCAAATGAATGAGACCATATAATGTCTGTCCTTCTTTGATTGACTTACTTCACTCAGCATAATACCCTCCAGTTCCATCCACGTCGAAGCAAATGGTGGGTATTTGTCATTTCTAATGGCTGAGTAATATTCCATTATATACATAAACCACATCTTCTTTATCCATTCATCTTTTGATGGACTCCGAGGCTCCTTCCACAGTTTGGCTATTGTGGACATTGCTGCTATAAACATTGGAGTGCAGGTGTTCTGGCATTTCACTGCATCAGTATCTTTGGGGTAAATGCCCAGCAGTGCAATTGCTGGGTTGTATGGTAGTCCTATTTTTAACTCTTTGAGGAACCTCCACACATTTTTCCAGAGTGGCTGCACCAGTTCACATTCCCACCAACAGTGCAAGAGAGTTCCCCTTTTCTGCAACATTTGTTGTTTCCTATCTTGTTAATTTTCACCATTCTCACTGGTGGGAGGCAGTATCTCATTATGGTTTTGATTTGTATTTCCCCGATGGCAAGTGATGCGGAGCATTTTCTCATGTGCTTGTTGGCCATGTCTATGTCTTCTTTAGTGAAATTTCTGTTCATGTCATTTGCCCATTTCATGATTGGATTGTTTGTCTCTGTGCTGTTGAGTAAATAAGTTCTTTATAGATCTTGGAGACTAGCCCTTTATCTGATATGTCATTTGCAAATATCTTCTCCCATTCTGCAGGTTGTATTTTAGTTTTGTTGACTGTGTCTTTTGTTGTGCAGAAGGTTCTAGCTTGATTAAGGCCCAACAGTTCAGTTTTGCTTTTGTTTCCCTTGCCTTCATAGTTGCATCTTGCAAGAAGTTGCTGTGGCCAAGTTCAAAAAGGGTGTTGCCTGTGTTCTCCCCTAGGTTTTGATGGATTCTTGTCTCACATCATCCATTTTAAGTGTATCTTTGTGTATGGTGTAAGAGAATGGTCTAGTTTCATTCTTCTGCTCTTGGCTGTCCAATTTCCCAGCACCATTTATTGAAGAGACTGTCTTTTTTCCAGTGGATAGTCTTTTCCGCTTTGTCAAATACTGGTTGACCATAGAGTTGGGGTGCCATTTCTGGATTCTCTATTCTGTTCCATTGGTCTGTCAGTTTTTGTGCCAGTACCACACTGTCTTGATGACCACAGCTTTGTAGTACAACCTGAAATCTGGCATTGTGATGCCCCCAGATATGGTTTTCTTTTTTAATATTCCCCTGGCTATTCGGGGTCTTTTCTGATTCCACACAAATCTTAAGATGATTTGTTCCAACTCTCTGAAGAAAGTCCATGGTATTTTTATAGGGATTGCATTAAATGTGTAAATTGCCCTGGGTAGCATTGACATTTTCACAATATTAATTCTTCCAATCCATGAGCATGGAATGTTTTTCCATTTATTTGTGTCTTCCTCAATTTCTTTCAGAAGTGTTCTGTAGTTTTGGGGGTATAGATCCTTTACCTCTTTGGTTAGGTTTATTCCTAGGTATCTTATGCTTTGGGGTGCAATTGTAAATGGGATTGACTCCTTAGTTTCTCTTTCTTCAGTCTCATTGTTAGTGAATAGAAATGCCACTGACTTCTGGGCATTGATTTTGTATCCTGCCACACTGCCGAATTGCTGTATGAGTTCTAGCAATCTTGGGGTGGAGTCTTTTGGGTTTTCTATGTACAGTATCATGTCATCTGCAAAGAGAGAGAGTTTGACTTTTTCTTTGCTGTTTTGAATGCCTCTATTTCTTTTTGTTGCCTGATTGCTGAGGCTAGGACTTCTAGTACTATGTAATTAGCAGTGGTGAGAGTGGACATCCCTGTCTTGTTCCTTATCTTAGGGGAAAGGCTCCCAGTATTTCCCCATTGAGAATGATGATGGTTGTGGGCCTTTCATAGATGGCTTTTAAGATGCTGAGGAATGTTCCCTCTATCCCTACCCTCTGAAGAGTTCTGATCTGGAATGGATGCTGTATTTTCTATATTTTATCAAATGCTTTCTCTGCATCTAATGAGAGTATCATATGGTTCTTCTTTTTTTTCTCTTGTTGATATGATCTATCACATTGATTGCTTTACGAATGTTGAGCCAACCTTGCATCCCGGGGATAAATCCCACTTGATCATGGTGAATAATCTTCTTAATGTACTGTTGGAGCCTATTGGCTAGTGTCTTGTTGAGAATTTTTACATCTGTTCATCAGGGATATTGCTCTATAATTCTCCTTTTTGGTGGGGTCTTTGTCTGGTTTTGGAATTAAGGTGATGCTTGCCTCATACAACGAGTTTGGAAGTATTCCATTTGTTTCTGTCTTTTGGAACAGCTTTAGTAGAACTGGTATTGTTTCTTGCATAAACGTTTGAAAGAATTCCCTTGGGAAGCCATCTGGCCCTGGACTTCTGTGTCTTGGGAGGTTTTTGATGACTGCTTCAATTTCCTCCCTGGTTATTGGCCTGTTCAGGTTTTCTATTTCTTCCTGTTCCAGTTTTGGTAGTTTGTGGCTTTCCAGAAATGTGTCCATTTCTTCTAGATTCCCTAATTTATTGGCATATAGCTGCTCATAATAAGTTTTTATAATCGTTTGTATTTCCTTGATATTAGTGGTGATATCTCCTTTCTCATTCATCATTTTATTAATTTGAGTCTTTTCCCTTTTGTTTTTAAAAGGCTGGGGGGATCCCTGTGTGGCTCAGCAGTTTCGCGCCTTCCTTCGGCCCAGGGCACAATCCTAGAGTCCCGGATCGAGATCCGTGTAGGGCTCCTGGCATGGAGCCTGCTTCTCCCTCTCCTTTCTCTGCCTCTCTCTCTATGTCTATCAAAAATAAATAAGAATAAGTTAAAAAAAATAAGGCTGGCTAATGGTTTATCTATCTTATTAATTCTTTCAAAGAATCAACTGGTTTTGTTAATCTGTTCCACAGTTCTTCTGGTCTCTATTTCATTGAGTTCTGCTTAAATCTTTATTAACTCTCTTCTTCTGCTGGGTGTAGGTTTTATTTGCTGTTCTTTCTCCAGTTCCTTTAGGTGCAAGGTTAGCTTTTGTTTTTGAGTTCTTTCCAGGTTTTTGAGGGATGCTTTTATTGTGATGCATTTCCCTCTCAGGACTGCTTTTGTTGTATCCCAAAGATTTTGAATGGTTGTATCTTCATTCTCATTAATTTCCATGAATCTCTTTAATTCTTCTCTAATTTCCTGGTTGACCCTTTCATCTTTTAGCAGGATGCTCTTTAACCTCCACGTGTTTGAATTTTTTCCAAATATCTTCTTGTGATATAGTAGTTTCAAAGTATTATAGTTAAAATATGCAGGTGATGATCCCAATCTTTTGGTATCGGTTGAGACCTGACTGGTGACCCAGTATGTGGTCTATTCTGGAGAAGGTTCCATGTGCACTTGAGAAGAATGTGTATTCAGTTGCGTTTGGATGTAAAGTTCTGTAAATATCTGTGAAATCCATCTGGTCCTTGTATCATTTAAAGTTCTTGTTTCTGTGTTGATGTTGTGCTTAGAATATCTGTCATTTACAGAAAGTGCCATGTTAAAGTCTCACAGTATTAGAGCATTATTATCTAAGTATGTCTTAACTTTGCTTATTAATTGATTGATATACTTGGCAGCTCCCACATTAGGGGCATAAATATTCATTATTGTTAGGTCCTCTTGTTGGATAGATCCTTTAAGTATGATATAGTGTCCCTTTCATCTCTTATTACAGTCTTTGGGATAAAGTTTAATTTATCTGATATGAGGATTGTTAACCCTGCTTTCTTTTGATGACCATTACAATGGTTAATGGTTCTCCAACCTTTATTTTCAGGCTGTAGATGTCCTTATGTCTAAAATGAGTCTCTAGTAATCAGCAAATAGATGGGTCCTGCTTTTTTATCCAGTCTGAAACCCTGTGTCTTTTGATGGGACATTAATATCATTCATGTTCAGAGTTACTATTGAAACATATGAATTTAATGTCATCATAATACCTATTCATTCCCTGTTTTTTGTGGATTATTTCTTTGGACTTCCTCTTTCTTTTACAGAGTCCCCCTTAATATTTCTTGTAGAGCTGGTTTGGTGGTCACATATTCTTTCAGTTTCTGCCTGTCTTGAAAGCTCTTTATCTCTCCTTCTCTTCTGAATGAGAGCCTTGCTGGATAGAGTATGGCTGCATGTTCTTCTCATTTAGGACCCTGAATATATCCTGCCAGCACTTTCTGGCCTGCCAGGAATGTGGAGTGGTCTGCTGTTAACCTAATACTTCTCCCCATAAAGGTTAGTGATTTCTTGTGTCTTGCTGCTTTAACGATCTTTTCTTTATCTTTGGAATTTGCAAGTTTCACTATTAAATGTTGGGGTGTTGAATGATTTTTATTGATTTTATGGGAGGACTTCTCTATCTCCTGGATCTGAATGCTGTCTCCTTCCCCCAGTTAGGGAAGTTCTCATCTATGATTTGTTCAAATACACTTTCTGGTCCTCTGTCCCTTTCAGCGCCCTCTGGAATCCCAATTAAATGTAGATTTTTCCTTCTGAGGCTGTCATTTATTTCCCTTAACCTTTCCTCATGATCTTAATTGTTTTTCTCTCTTTTTCCTCAGCTTCCTTCCTTGCCATCAACTTGTTTTCTATGTCACTCCCTCATTCTTCTACCTCATTAATCCTCATCATTAGGACTTCCAGTTTCGATTGCATCTCATTTAATTGATTTTTAATTTCAGCCTGATTAGATCTAAATTCTCCACTCATGATATCTCTTGAATGCTCTATTCTTTTTTCCAGAGCCACCAGTAGCTTTAAAATTGTGCTTTTGAATTGGCTTTCTGACATCGAATTGTAATCCAAATTTTGTAACTCTGTGTCAGAGAGTATGGTTTCTGATTTTTTCTTTTGTGGTGAGTTCTTCCTTCTAGTCATTTTGCTCAGTGCTAAAAACAAGTTGTACTAGAAAAAGGAACGACAAGAGAAAAGATAACTAAAAACAAAAACAACAACAACAAGCAAACAAACAAAAACAAGGAGGGGTATCCTCTGGTTCTATATACTGTAAGTCCCTCGACTTCTAGACTTCTGGAGCTTTCCAGTGCTGCTTGTTCAGGAACTTACTCTTCCCCTGTCCTTCCAGCTGGTCTTTTGGGAGCAGGGCTGCTGTGCTGATTCTCAGGTGTGTGCACCTGGGGGAGCTTCTCCGCCCCCTTCCAGGTGCCGGGCTTAGTGGGAGCTGTTAGGCTCCTGTTACCTGGTGGGCCGGCTCTATCCCAGGCATAGGGTGACACTAGGCGGAACAAGCCTGGCAGCGGCCAGCTCTCCAGCCCTGGAGTCAGCTCCTGCAGTAACTACCGCAGTCTCTCAGTCCATACGGGCCTGGATGCTCCGGGGGCGGGGGAAGCTCTGATCTGCACAGTTTGGGGGCGCCCAGAGGCAGGAGCATCCTCACTGTCCTGTGTCCTCCTGGCCTCCGCCTGTCCCAGGGGGAGTGCAGGATCCTGGGCTGTGTCCCCCGGCGCCCTGGGCTCCGGGGCCTGCGCCACTGGAATTGTGCTCCCGGGGCTGTGCAGCCCCCTCCCGAGAGCCACTGCTTGAGCTGCTCCCAGGGCCCCACAGGGCGCCCGCTCCAGCCCTTTACCGAGCTCAGCCGGCAGTGTGTAGTGTGCTGTCCCCCAGGCACACCTCCTCTGTTAGTGACCCCAGGAACCTGGGGGCTCCACTGCCGCTCCTGGGATCCTGCCCAAGCTGCCTGCCAGCGCCTTTCCATCCAGGAAGATCAGTAAAGCTCCCGCTTCTCCGAGCTGGGCTTTCCTGTCCTGGGGGCTCTCACCATCTGGCCTTAGCCTGGCTCCTCGGGGGGGGGGGGGTCCCCTACTGGATGCTTTTTTATTTATTTTTTTTTCTGTCTTCCTACCTTGATAGAAGCACGAACTCTTCTCTCTGTAACATTCCAGCTGTTTTCCCTTTAAATCTCAGGCCGAATTAGTAGCTTTTCAGGATGATTTGAAAGTTATCTAGGTAAGTTGGTGGGGACAGGTGATTTGGGGACCCTACTCTTCTGCCATCTTGCCCTGCCCCCTAAAATAAACTTCTCCCGAGGAAAAGGGTAATCATATCAAGTAACAACACTTCCATGTTGTGATAGGCAAAATCAATAATAAAAGCCATCATAGAACTAGTGTTTTATATCTTTAAAACTGCTTGTAAAGTTATTTACTGTAATTGTATAGTAGCATGAGGATTGAAGTGTGCTGCAGATACCACAAATAACTGGATGAAGCTGAATAAAAATGTTCATCTCACTTTCATCACACTTGAAATGAAATCACAGAGGCAAAAATCTCTCTATGGTAATGGTCTATAACACAGCCCTATAACTATACCCATTAGGCTGTGGTTAAATGAAGAGAAAATATAAGTGAGTTGGCCTTCCGTTTAAGATACATGAGAGTAGTTTAATAACTTTTAGGACAACTAAAAAAAAATAGTGGGATCACAGAATATTTTATTTTATTTACTTTTAAGATAAAAACATTTTCCAGACCTGACTTTTACTAAAATTTAAGATTTGTGCTTCAGCTTATTGTTTACTGGATGATGGTAGAATTTCTTTCTCAAAGTTAAATTGAGGGCTCAGTCAATAGGCATAGCTCTTAGAAGAATTTTTCATTTTTCAGAAAATTTTCATGCAAGACTGTTGTGATGAACTGTTACTTCTTCTCACTCAAAAGTCTGATTCCATATTATACCGAGCTAGTATCAAAATAAAAGCTAACACTTCCAGCATAAACTGCAATGAAGATTCTTCCTACAGTTGCTCCTGCCTGGAATATGTTATGAGGAAATCTTCTCATAAAACAATGCACAATATTAAACCTCCTCCTTCTTCCACTCTCTTCATTTTTCTTCTCTGGATGTTGCCATATGTGCAGTTTATAAAGGCTAAGAGTAGGGGGTGAATGGGATAAATGGGTTTCACGTTAAAAAAATCACCCAATGTAGCATACGATAGCTTTCCCACTATCTGAATACAGTTTCCAAGTAAAGTACATGTACTCTCTTTCCCATTTGGGATCTATTTCATGAATTGAAGCTGAGATTGGACAAAAGGTAAAACCTGATTTCATATAATATACCTGCATTGGCGTTATTAATAGTTTATAACCACTTCCACCCCCATCTGCCTACACACACATTTTATAGGTTGACTGTCAGTTTGAATTTCTTGTGAGGGCTATTTTTTTATTACGCTGTGTTTATTAGTATTTTAGAGGAAATTTTGCAATAGCTGAATATGGAGTTTTGGTCTTTGTACAAATAAAATTGGAATTCTTTTGGGGTTTATGATATAATTTACTAAAGAGGCAAACTCATTCAAATTATAAGAAGGCAAAAGTTATCCAGTTTGTCAATTCTGTGACTTTTATGTAATCACTATTCCAAGAAAATGTTTTTTGGGATTTTTTGGATTTATGTTTTGATGCTGTATTCTAGATATCATAATTATAATTTCAAGAAAATAGGTACACTGAATGATATGTTCACTACTCTTTAAATTTGCAAAGAAACTGTTTCTTAGGAGGTAGATATTGCTGCCCAATTCTTTTGATAGTTTTGATTTAATTATGAATTAGTGGTGGCTTACGGAATTCTCTTACAGTTTACAAGCTCCTTCACAGTCTATGGGTAACATGCTTTCACAAAGCCCTCTAATGAAACTACTAGGTTCATGGCACAATATGTTTAAAAATTAGAGAAATATGGAATTTAAAAATTATCATTCATAGTTTCTAAAGTATTATAATATCTTCTATATATATAAACTTTCAGACCATCTATACCCCATTTATTCTGCTTCTTGTACTTACAGCTCCTAACAAGGTCAGCCTTCTTCACACTGATATACCACACTACAGAATTTTGTTAGTTTTAATTTTCTTCATATTCATAAGTGGTGTGTTTTTTGTTTCTTGAAAAATATATTCTTTTTTATGCTATTTCACATATTGGTATATAGGGACTTGTTTTCACACTTGTACCACGGGGTCAAATGATGAACTATAATTTGTTTTTATACTCATTATTGATTTTGGTTTAATCAATAAAGCAATTTATGACCAGATATTTATTGTATAAAGGCAATTAATATTTCCTTCATGCAAATTATAATAAAATTTCTGCAACAGGAAAGTTAGCAAAAGAAAAAAGAAAAGAAAAGAAATCTCACTTAACAAGTCTGGAAAAAAGCATTTGCTTTTAAGAATTATACTAGGCAGCTAAGTACAACTGTCCTTTGGCACTAGAACTGAGAAATGAATTCTGATATATAATTTCATATATATATATACACAATTTTATCAATATATATTAGAATGTATATGAATATTCCCAGTGTAGTAGGCAGAATAATGACTTCCTGAAGATGTCTACATACTAATCCCCTGGATCTGTTAATATGTCATATTACAAGGCAAGAGGAATTTTATAAATATAATTATGCTTACAGATATTAAGATAAGGAGATTATCCTGGGTTGTCTGGTTGAGCCCAATCTCATAACATGAGTTCTTAAAAGCAGAAAACTTTATCTAGCTGGAGGCACAAGGTACAGAAGAAGATGTTAGAGAGTTTTGAAGCTTGAGAAAGATTTTATTCGCCATTGCAGGTTTGAAGAGGGAAGGGGCAATGTGACAAGAAATGCAGGTGGCTTGCAGGAGCTGAAAGAAGCTCCTGGTTGACAGCCAGCAAGGAGGCAAGGACCTCAGTCCTAAAACACAAACATGAGGCACTGAATTATGCCAATGACTTCAATGAACTTCGAAGTAGGCATTCCTCCAGAGCCTTCAGGTAAGAACTCACACAGGCCAAGAACACTGAAATGATCCTGACTTCTGGAACTGTAAGATGAAGTTGTGTTATTTTCATCCACTAAGTTAGTGCTAATTAGTTAATAACAATAGATAAGTAATATAGACAGATTTTGGTTTCAGGAGTGAGGTGTTTTGTAATGAATACCTAAAAATGTGCAACTGGCTTTGGACATGGGCAGTTGGCAGAGACTGGAAGAATTCAATGAATATGATGGAAAAAAAAACAGAGTTCCTTGAACCAACCATTAGTAGGTAATGTGGACGCTAACAAATTTGCTAGTAAGGGATCCAAAGGAACTGAGTAGCATAATAGAAAATCTAAATTGCCTTAGAGAGTATATAAATCATCATGAACAGACTATTAGTAGAAATATGGAAAAGGTGCTGCTGGTGTGGCCTCAGAAACTGAGAAACATTTTAATGGGAATAGACAAAAAGTTTAATGGAATTATGACCTGCTCTTTTTGGTGAAGCAGAATTTGTGAATAAATTTGAATTTTTAGTCCAGGAGATTTCAAGCAGGTACTGGCAGGTGTGGTCTGGTTTCTTTGTGCTGATTATAGTAAAATAAAAGCACATTGAGGGGATAATTGTAAGAGAAGAAATAACCAGGACTTGATGATTTGGCTGATCCTCAGACTATCCAGACAGGAAAGACATTAGTGTAAAGAGAATCACTGTCAAGGGGGCACCTGGGTGGCTCAGTCAGTTGAGTGTCTGCCGTTGGCTCAGGTGGTGATCTCGGGGTCCTGGGATTGTGAGCATTGGCATCAGGTTCTGTGCTCAGGTAGGAGTCTGTTTCTCCTTCTCCCTCCTTGTTCTCTCTCTCAAATAAATGAATAAAATCTTAAAAAAAAAATAGAGAGGTTCACTGTTAGGAAAACATGATTTAGAGTAAAAACCATGTGTTTGACTCTACATCTCTTCCTTTAAAACAGAGAAAGACTAAAATCAGAGTACTCAGTCACAAGAGATTAAGGGTGTAGATCACAAACTGTCTCAATCAAACTAACAACTTCACAAAACATATGCACATCAGTCTCGGCCATATCAGTAGAAGGCAAAATTGAGATGGAATTATCTCATAAAGATGTGTGGGAGGTGCCTTTTGTCTAATTAATTGAATCCATGTGACATATAAGGGAGATCCATGAAGTTCTTAAGAATTTCTTATCAGCAGAAGTACTGCCAGCCTTGATTGAAAGAGAGAGCATACAAAATGAGAGAAGGCTGTTGGCCTCCAGACTTCTACTGGAAGGAAGCAGACTGATAAAACTACCCACTTGCAAACATATGCTACTTTTATATGAACTCATAATTAAAGTTTGTGTGATTCAATATATGTTTATTTATCATGTTATATAAATATATATATTTATTATATTTATATTTATATTATATTATAAATTATATTTATATTTACTTTGATTTAACATATCTTGTTGAGAAGCCTAGTTCCTGGACAAAAATCTGTATGTGATCTCTGAAGCCTAACCATAGGCCCTTACAAAGGCTTTATTGGGTACATCTCATTGAGGGGAAGCTGCCATGCCCACATAAGACTTGGTGTGTAGTCAACACATTGCAGTTTCTGAAGATAGTACCCAGGCTTCCCTAGCTGACCCTGCTCTGATGCATATCTGAAATCCTAATCCAGGTATCTGCATTCAGGGGCCTTAACACGGGGGCCTTCAGCAGAGGCCTTTCTCAGGCATGTCTTCTGAGACTTCTTTATCTGATAGAGGTAAGAGAACACAAGTATACTTTTTATCTACTCTGACTTAGTACTTTTTCACTCCTAGCCCTTATCATTCTCCTTCCTTCTGGCTCAATGCTCAGGTCCATAAAAATGCAGGAAATTTTACTCTATAAAATTGCAAGGCTCCCAAAACAGTGAGACTGTTTTCCACATCTGTGCTAAGTCATCTGACCATCACTAGGGGCATTTAACGAAGAAAAATGGCTTAGCCTCTTGCTTATGCTATGTAGTACATGATTATGGCTCACTTCTTAACATTTCAATCACTTATACTATAGATCCATAATGGCACAAAGATCTTAATGATTTTCAAAAAAAGATAAAATTTAAAGATCAAATTCAATCCAAAAGGGACAAAAATAGAAACTAGTTTAATTAATGTAAACTATTAAACATATTACCAAATTAAATACCACCAATTGGTATCTTCCTGGTGAGATTTGACAATAATCAAATTGCTCTAAAGTGAATTCGTTAAACTTGTAATTGTAGTTCTATGGATTTTGCTTAAGGAACTAATAATGATTATTTGCAAATATATGTGTTATGAGTATTTATTCCAGTATTGCTTAAAACATTATATAATTAAGATGGACTGCTTTGCAGTTACTTAAATAAAGGTATAAATAGATACATATACATATACAAAAATACATATTCTATACTGACATTTGCAGTACTACAGCAGTTTCATATTAAAAATAGGGAGATGGATGAGATAGATGAGAGAGAGAGAGATGATAGATGATAGATAGGAAGATAATAGACATGAAAAGATTATACAATAATATGTCCTCTAAAATTTTTCTCTGTGTTGTTGGGTTATTTTCTTCTATTTTATTTTCCAAACTATCTGTAATAAAAAAGTATTTCTTTAGAGACAAAGGATTTTTAAATTTTAAAATAACAGACAACAAAAAGGCTCTGTGGTCCAGATATTCAAACTAAGAAAATATCCATATTTGTGTAAATAACTCATAATGAAAAAAATCTTTGTGTTAAAAGTCAAAGATTCGCTAAACAAATTAGATAAACAAATCCAATTCTCAAAGCCTCAAAGGATTATGTCAATATCCATTATGACATTCACCAGGTATCTGACCTGAAACCTGAGTCATCCAGGCAGCAAAATCCACATTTAGATCTTTTCAAGATTTTTTTGTAGTTTAACATTGGAATTCTCCAAAAAGAAGAGAAGTTGTATCCAGATTTTGATAGAAATCCACACCTAAATTGTAAGCTTCTAGTCCATTACCAAAACTTACATGCTGAGCAGGGTGTGAAACACCTCTTTGCTCAGACATCACATTAAACTGAGGAAGGTTGTCAGCAAATTTTGGTGCTCTTGCTAATTGGAACACTAATGAAAATTAAAAACTCACAAGTAATATTTTAATATTATGATATGTAATAGAAATAAATGAGCCAACTCTTACATTGAGAGTTACTTTTTAAACGAGTGGATAATATTTATTCATAGTAATGTAAACACAATTGTAGCTTTATGAATTCAAACTTAATGAATTAACCCCTAAGGTGGGTAAATTTCTGAGAATTTTACTATTGCTTGCTTTAGTGTTTTTCTTTTTTAAGATTTTATTTATTCATGAGAGACACAGAGAGAGAGAGAGAGAGGCAGAGAGAGGAAGAGGGAGAATCAGGCTCCATGCAGGAAGCTGGATGTGGGACTGGGACTCATCAGGGAATCCAGGGACTCCAGGATCACAACCTGAGCCAAAGGCAGACACTCAACCGCTGAGCCAGTCAGGGGTCCCGCTTTAGTGTTTTATATGCAAATCTCTATAGTCTACTATTATGTACCATACATACACATTTTACACCCATTTAAACAATAGATTAAAGTCATGAGAAGAGCTGAGAAAAGATGGACTTTTCCTTAAGATAATGCAGCAATGCATTTAATGTTATTTCCTTTGCAAAATGTATACAACTCATTTGCAGAAGCATCTATCTTAATCAGAAGAAGAAATCTCATTATGCTGACTACAAATTCTATTTTCTGTTCAGTAAATGTGAGGATTGATTCTCTATACATTAAGCCAAATGATTGCTTTTACAAATTAATTTTCTATAAAAGCTAGATTTTTTTAATCAAAAAATTTCCAGGATAAATATAATTTTCTCATAGGTGTCTCTTCTGTTGATACGCAAAAATAATTCCTTATTTATAATAATAACAAAAACCTTAACCTAGTCCACACAGCAAAAAGACCTAAAAGCCATTTTACCGTGTCATAATGAGTATTATATTCATGCTAATTTCCTGACTTGCCTTGCTTTCTCAGTAAGTAAAAGAAGATGTAAATTTCTGTAGAAAAATATTTTCTGATAAAGAAAAAGTAAAATTTCTCCCAAGAATCATATCTTCCATCATAATTACTGGAAATGATAATTAAATTAATATAATCTTAAATTTTTCAGAAATATAGTAGTTAGGAAGTAAACAATGTTGCCTTTCCAATGTATTTAAATTAGACCATTTTACTTAAGAAATCAGAGGCATTTTCTTTTTTATTGTGTGTTAGTTCTCTTTCAATACCTTAAATTATCAACTTTTTAGTAATATCAACTGCTCCTGTCGAGGCTGAGATCAATGAACAATTTGGAGATCACTTAATCCTATTGAAAGTGGGAAGGTATCCACATGTATGACCATTCTTCAAAGATACTCAGAAACAAAACACATATACTATATACACATCCATGTGCAGATACCAAAAACACATGTTTACATGTAATTTGGAGCTGTTACTCTAATGCTGTCTTTGATTATTTTATTCCTTTTAATTCATGAATATTATTACTACATTTTTGAAAAATGTAGTTTATTCAAGCGTAGTAAACAATTTAGATATAGCATATATATGGCTTACTGTTTTTATGTAATTTGTATGTAATGTTAAAATGTGAAATGTTAAAATGTAATTTGTATGTAATGTTAGAAGTTATTTGTACAAGCCACAAATGAAAATCAGTGACATTATTTTTTATTAACAAATGTCATATAAAAATAGTCCTTTACATTTTCTTTTAACTTAAAAGCAAATACTGCCAATCTGAAAAAGTGTGTTCTTCAAAATAACAAGTATCTTCTGTATTTGAACAAAGAGGAATATTAATTACCAATTACAGCTGAAATTTCAAAGAATATTCAAGTTATAACAATGAACCATTTCAGAATTTCATCAACATTTAAGTTAATTGGTGATGAATGAAGAAAATGGCAAAGCCTAAGAAAAGGTTTTGGGAGGAAAGGAGAAAAAAATCTAAATTTACAGGTTTCACTCCAAAAGCAAAAAAGGATTCATTTTGCCAAGGTTAGCTGATACAAGCAGGAAAAAAAAAAAAAAAAAAAAGAAAAGAAAAGAAAAAAAAGCAATAGCTATAAATCTGCCCTGTAAAAGATCTACTGACTCTTTTAGTTGTTACACTATATTTTAGCAGACTTTTTAAAAAATGAATTTTGCAGAGAACCTGAATGTATATATACATTACATATTTACATATTTCCTTCTGATTGTTGCATATATTAAAAGACTACAGATTAGAATCAGAAAAGCATCTTTCAAAGGCTGGCTAAGTAGCACTTGTTATTTTGCAAGAACTAAAATTTTGTGTGCTATTCTTACCTCATGTTTTCTTCCAAGACAAAAGGATTTTACCAAATAAATGAGTCTAACATACACTATTTATCATTTTTATAAAATCATGGCACTTTATCCTAATCATTATACTCTTGCAAGTATGATAAACACCATCTAAACTTCAGTTCCCTAAAATTAAAGAAATTTTCTGCAAAACATTATCTTTTGAGAAGTAAAACCAATGAATTTTTTTAAAGGGGCATAACATCAATCTATAAATGTAGTCCTTTCCTTAGGGGAAGAAAATAGTTTGTTGCTTGGGCAATATCCAGACTAAAATGAACAAATTGTGTACCTAAACATGGAATATGAATAAAAATGATAGCTATTGAATAATTATTTGCAAATTAACCTGGCTGTCTGAAACATGAGTTCGTATGAGTTAAAAATAAATAAGCTGTCTTCAGAATGTCCAAAAACAGAGTTGAAGAAGGAAATACACCATATGTGTGTTTTCAACTCTGTCAAAGAGAGAGGGGACTTACCCTACAAAATAGACCAGAATATTCTGAAAAAAAAAAAAAAAAAAAAAAGAATATTCTGACCAATTTGGTAGGGAATGGTCAGGAGGGCTGGAGAAATCAGCTTAATGACTAAAGTCATTTTACTCACTAGCTCTGAAATAACGTGGTCCAATTGTTTCACAGTAAAATGACCAACTATTTTGATTTTTCTACAGAAGAGACAATTCAATTCAAACCATTCAATGAATGTCTTCTCTTTCTTATGCTTGACAAAGTAAACAGTGTTAGGTTTTTAAAGATAAGTAGGTTCTTTTATTGGTCTTTTAAAAAGGAGCTCCCAGTTTGGTGCTGGTGAACAGCAATCTGGAATGTAACTAATATGTGATAAGTGTTCGGAATAAGGTGCTATGGGAGCACACAGGCAGCCGCAATTAATTTTACTTCAAGTGAAGAAAAATATTTTACAAATAAGGTCATAAGTCAACTGGAACCTAACTAGGGAGCTGGATCTTGCCAAGAAAATGAGGTGAAGCACTCTTTTTTTTTTTTTTTAAGATTGTATTTATTTATTCATGAGAGACAGAGACAGGCAGAGACATAGGCAGAGGGAGAAGTAGGCTCCCTGTGGGGAGTCAGATACAGGACTCAATCCCAGGACCCCAGGATCAAGACCCAAGCCAAAGACAAATGCTCAACCACTGAGCTACCCAGGTGCCCTAAGAGGAAACATTCTAAACAAAAGAAAAGCAATATGACATCTTCTTTAATGATTACAATTCCACTAGGCATTTATTATTTCCATTTTGCTGATCAATTTATTGAGGCTCAAAGGCCTTATATTCTCTCTCTCTTTTTTTTTTTTAGGGTTAAAAATGATGTAATGCATTTCTTGTAATGCCAATAATCTTGCTACTTCCTCTGTCCTTTCAGTTGAAAATTCCATGTGGATAAATGACAGTACACAAAAATTAGAATACATAACCAACATAAATATATTTCTATGGAGGTAGAATGACTCCTTACAGCAAAGTCAAATTAACAAAATAAAAAAAAATTAAAATTAAAATAAACTTTTCTGAAGGTAAAGTAGCTAAAAGTTTGTAAGGTCTAGGCATCAAATGTCTGAGATCAAAATGAGGAGGTAGCAAAGGCATTATTCAGGATTGGAGGCCATGGAGGAAATGACAAATACCAGCAACAGGTAAGTATTTAGAGATAAGGCAGGTAGGCACCCTTCATGTCAGAGTTTAATGTCTGGAGACCAATAGCACCTGAAGTGGTAAATTGGCAAAGAAATGAAAACAGCCAATGATTGCCACTAATACTCCATGTTGTCCTTTGAAATTCAACAATAAAATTGATTTAAAAAACTATAACTATTAAAAAGGGAAAACATAACCATTATTTCCAGAATACAAGAGAGACTTTTGAAATGTCAACAACATGAAAATTTGGATTACGATTAGGCAAATATTAAAAACAAAACAAAACAAAAGAATTATAGTAAGTAAAAGTATACCAGCATTCTCATCCACTGCTAGATGAATCATAAATTTATACAGCTCCTCTGGAGTATAAGTTTGCAATGGAAAAAACCTTAAAACTATGTTATTCATTTTTATTACTCCATAACTCTACCTAAAATATGTGCATGATTTAATTCTATGACTGTTGTTCTACTTAAATGGTAAAACACTGGACATGACCTTGGTATGCAGGAATAGTTTGAGGAAATTAATTTGCACACATAGGATCATGTGCTAAGCCACTAATGAAAACAATGCCAGAGAATTAGATTGTTTCATATAGAAATATGTTCAGTCAAAATCTTGATTTTTTTAAGAGAATAAATGATTATATCCATTGCAATTATCTCTTACCTACAGGTGGAGAGAACATGACTATTACATTCCTTTACTTCTTTAAATATTTGAATTTTTCTTCATTGATCAAATATATTTTGTTAACTATTAATAAGTGCAAAGAAATTATAATACCCTATCACTCAAGAGATAAAAATTTTAGTCAAATGCAGATTAAAGAAATACATAGTATAGTATAGTCATTTATTGTCTAATGATTACAAAATAGTTCATTAAATAAAAGACTTTTGTGAGAAAACCAAAATTAACGAAGAAATAATTTTTAAAACTTAAGAAAAAAACAGTAATTGAAATAAACAGACAAGAAATAAATAATTCTGGCCTAGAAGATTCACAAGGAATTTTTTTCTCATATATTCGATGTTTTAGGAATTTCTGTTCTTTCTAGGCTCAGAAAAACGGAGTAACTCCCGCTTTGTTTCACAATCGTGTTATAACTTTGATACCAAAATCAGACAAATTTAACAAAGTATTAAAAATGAAGAGCAATCACATTTTTAATACATATGCAAAATCCTAAATACAACGATGGAAACAGATTCACCAATGAACTGTAACAGTACAATATCATAATAAAATATAATATATTAGGAATATGTACAGAAAATTCATTATTTTTAAGTGTGTTAATTTCAATGTTGAACAATGGCTTTTTAGAAAGTCTGAAGTGGAGAAAGCTGAGAACAGATACTATTAAGTGTTACCTAGACACTGATGATAGCATATTACATGCTGGATAAATGAACTTTCAAGGCAACAGTTCCCTTTTACCTGTTTCTAATAGATTTTTCTCTTATTTTCCGTCAAATAAACTCATTAATGATATGCTGAATCTGCCCTCCTCACAATGAGGATTTTGCCTTTTTGACATTGTGCTAGTTCTGAGATCCAAGAGTGTTCTTAAGGGTTTTAGGATTCCAGGGCATAAAAAACTCTTCAAGACAAGCTCTTTGAATCACATTGTAGGTGATCTCCCACTTCCTACTGATAGTCATCTGAAATAATGCAATAATACATTTCATCAACGAGTAACAGAAAAAAATAACCTAAAAATTAAAAACAAAACATTTCACAACGATGAATATCAGAAGTTTAATATATACCTGTTTTCTAGAGAGTGCTTTAGGTCTTGCATAGCAGGTTAGTCTCATTTAGTTAAGTTCTTTTTATATGCCTTACATCATAAAGAGTTGTAAGTCTCTGATCCAATAAACCTTTTTTTAAAAACAATTAAAACTAAGTCCACAGAAAATACTTTTCTCAAATTGTATAACATCAGGTATCTGTTACTGAAAAGTAAGAACTATTCATTCATTTCAGCCTTGCTCTGAACCTGATGTTTCTATTTCAAATTCCCCTTTTGTGACTACCTACCTGTAAGCTGGTAACATAAGACAACTTCTATTTGCCAGAAAGTATGAGAGTTTTCACTTTCCCACTGATGTTTCTTCTAGAAACCAATGAAGTTCATTCTTTTTCCTGCTTCTTCCTCCTACCCCCACTTTATTGAGATATAATTAATATACAGCACTTAAGGTGTACAGCATAATTATTTAACTTACATACATTGTGCAATGAGTACAAGTGTTCAATTAATATCCATCATCTCATATAGAATCAAAAAAGGGGTTATTTTCCTTGTGATGGGAACTCTTAGGATTTATACTCTTAACAACTTTCAAACATAGTATATGGTGGTGTTAACTATAATCATCATATTGTACATTACATCCCTAGCACTTACTTATCTTATAACTGGAACATTGTACATTTGACCACCTTCATTCAATTCTACCTTCTTCCACCCTCCACCTGTGGTAACTACAAATCTGATTTCTTTTCTATGTTTTTGTTTTTAGATTCCACAGATAAGTATCTGTCTTTTTCTGCCTGACATTTCACTTGGCATAGTGACCGTAAGAACCATTCGTGTGGTCACAAATGACAGGATATCCTTCTTTTTTTTTATGGCTAAATAATATTCTGATCTTTCTATATATCACATTTTCTTTGTCCATTCATTTGTTGATGGATAGTTAGGTTGTTTTCATGTCTGGGTTATTGTATGTAATGCTACAATGAACATGGGGTGCAAATATTTCTTTGACAGTTTATTTCCTTGGGATATGTATTGAGAAAGGGGAATTTCTGGATAATATGGTAGCTCTCTTTTTCATTTTTAAAAAAATCTTTACACTTTTTTCCACCCTTAGTGATTGCACCAATTTACTGTCCCACCAACAGTGTACAAAGGTTCTCATTGCTCCAAATCATTGCAAAATATTTGTTAATCTCTTATCTTTATGATGATGGCCATTTGTGCTTACTTCTTTGCTATATGTTGCACTGAGACTTCATTTTTAAAATGATTTTTATTAGGGATTCAACTATACTAAAAAATTATTTTTGTACTGAAAAACTTGCATGGCACTCTAATAAATATCTCAATTACCAAGCATATATTCCTAATACTTTATGTTCACTCATCTTTCTAATGTCATTCAAAACCCAGATTGAGAAGAAATTTCAAAGATAGAAATCTTGGAATTAAATGACTATTTGCTATTTCTTCTTTTGTAACTCTATATTCATTTAAAATTACCTCTATGAATTATTATGCAATAAGAAATGAGACTATAGATATAGAAATTTCAAGACATAGTCAATCACCTACCTATCACTAAGTAGTTATTCAAAAGCTGTCAGTTCCACACTTAGTACATCAAATGAGCAAGGGAATCAGTAAAATACTAATAAATTCAAGTTCACAATACAATTGTGGCATTTACATGTGGCTATGTATTTAGTTGGCATAGTGATTCTATATCAACAGATGAGGGTAAACATCAGGGTGACGTATTAACTTCTCTTAAATTGATTTTGTGGGATGATGAAAAGAATTATTTGTTATTTTTATATATTTTTGGGAAAATGGACTTTTGACACCCCCTAAATCAGATTACTTTTTACTCTGTATTCATAGCATTTATGTATCTAGTTAGTACTATATTTGTTTACCTCTGATAACATGCTTTGAAATTGGTTCCACTAATTCACCTTATAAATATCTATTAAATTCCAGTAATGTTGGCCAGTGTTATAGTGAAGGCATAAAAATGAATGACTGTTCTTTTGGAATTATCATTTAGGGAAAAAAGTTTATATGGTTAGCAATTTATATAGTAGTCTCTGATACAATGCAGTAGAAATTTATTTTACATCCACAGTTAGAATATTATGCATAAGTCCCAATAATTAATCAATTCAATAAATATTAAAAATATTTTATTATGTACTGAACACTATTCTAGATACTTAGTATATAGTAGTGAAACAGAGGAAAAACTCCTGCTGCTTTGGAGCTTATAGTCTAGTGGAAAGACACAGAAAACCGATGATGAATAAACTAACAAATGAATTAATGAAATAATAACTTAATAAATAAATGAAATCTTGTGTTATGCCAAAGAGTAAAAGTGCTATGAAGGAAACTGAAGCCATAATTTGTATACAGGGACTTCTGGGGTTGGGAAGAGATTAGTTTCATCTTCAATAATAAAATTAGTTAAGGCATCCTTGAGAAGTTAAACCTTAAGTAAATGCCTACAAGAGTGAGCCATACTTTTCTTGTGGGGAGATTATTCTAGGTAGCATAATGTTGAAGTGAAAGGTCTTAAGGTGGGAACATACCATTCCAACAGGAAAAGAGTTTAGAGTTCAGTTTAGCTGAAACAGAATAATAGAAGGCAAGACTAGCAAGAGATGACTCAAGAGAGGTAATGGGGCCCAGACATGCAGAGATTTGTAAGTCTTTGTGATGGCTTTGGCTTTTACTCTGACAGCCATGGGAAGGCACTGGAGAGCTTAGGTGACCTGATCTGATTTACAGCTTAATAGGATTACTCTTGCTGCTATGTACCAAATGGACAAAAGGGAGACAAATGCAGAAGCAAGGACTCCAGATAGACGGCTGCTGTAAAACTCCAGATAAGAGATGATCATGGTTTGAAACCTGGTGAAATAAAGACATGTATTCAGAAACTTGAAGTGTTTTCAAGGCTTCGCTGGCAGTACCGACAGATGTATTGGTTATGGGATGTGAGATGAAGAGGGAAGTCAAGATAGTATGTAAGATATTTGCTTTCCTCTAAAAGAATGATATATTCATATATATATATATATATATATATATATATATTTTCTTTTAAAGAAGACTGTAGAAGGATTAAAGTTGGAAATAAGACCAATACAAATTTGTATATGTTACAATTGCTATGTCAATTACATATTTCAGGAGCATTGAGTATAAAAAAATGGACTTCAGTAGAGAGGTCTGCAATGGTAGATATTGGAAACCCTAATACTAACTACATGGTGATTTCTATCTGTCTCTCTATCTATCTTTCTAGGGGGAGGGCAGAGAATGAGAAGCAAATAAAGCACTCTAGCTTTTAGAGATCAGGGAAATAAGTTGTAATAGTTAAATAAACTAAATAATGATTGAGGTAGAGAAAACACTTTTTTTTTTTTTTTTTTTTTAACTAAAGCCAAGTGAAGAAAGTACTTCCAAAAGACTGTCACTTTCAGATTTCTGTGACTTCTGGAGGGTCCCAAACATTCCCACTGATCAATAAATGCCAGGTCTGCTTTAAAAAAAAAAAAAAGACAGGGCATCAATAGATTTTCATTGATAGTTTGATTTACTAGAAAGAAATTCATAGATTATAAGTATATAGTTCTCTATTATTATTTATAGATAATATATGCTGTGTTCAAGCATAGGTATCACAAGGATACAAATTTAAGTTCTATACAATATAGCTAAAATGATAGTCTTTAATTTACCATTATTCATAAATTACAACAGGAATAAATTTTATTTATATTTTTTCTTCAATGAAAAAGTAACAGATTCTAACATTTTTATAGGCTACAATATACTCCTTAAAATATATCTGAATTCCAATTTTTAATGAAGTAAAACATAGAATATTTTTAAAATGGGACACTTGAGTGGCTCAGTGGTTCAGCATCTGCCTTCAGCTAAGGGCATGATCCCAGGGTCCTGGGATACATTCCCACATCAGGCTCCCCTGCGGAGCCTGCTTCTCTCTCTGCCTCTCTCTGTGTGTCTCTCATGAATAAATAAATAAAATCTTTAAAAAATATATTTTAAAAATGATATTGCTTTACAGAGTTGTACTATACACTAATATAGTAAGTCATGATAAAATCTCTTCTCTCCAGAGAAATATCTATGCACAAAGTTCTTCTTTTGGTCTTGGCTTATTGTCCACTCAAATGTTTATAGGTAAATAAAAAATCTATATTTTCTCAGTTATTAATCCAGCTTTGTTATCAAAATTCAAACTTTCAAGAAACAACATCTTCTTTTCTTTAAGGATAGATTAAGGGACGCCTGGGTGGCTCAGCAGTTGAGTGTAAGGTCGTGATCCTGGGGTCCAGGATCGAGTCCCGCATCAGGGCCCCTGCAGGGAACCTGCTTCTCCCTCTGCCTATGTCTCTGCCTCTGTCCCCGTGTCTCTCATGAATTAATGAATAAAATCTTTTAAAAAATAAGGCTAGAATAAGTCTATATCTGTTAGACATACAACCCAGAAAAGAAGTTGTCAAAAATACATCATATAAGAAGATACAAGCTTGAGTAGAAAGAGATTTTATGTATTAAACTAATAAGATGTACATCTAATAAGATGTAGAAATATAGTTGCCTAAAGAGAGTATTTCCTCTTAATTGTGAAAATTATCCCTGTAGAATTCCTTATAAACTTTTGAAGTATATATACATTTATCTACAGGCCACAACAACATAAATTGGAAGAATGATTTACTAACTGTACCTCAATCATTCTCAGAAGTTCAAACATCTGTATTTAATTTCCTGAAATTATTTTTGAGAGCAGATTTTACAAATATAAAAATAGTTTAAAATACATCATTATGAAAAATATCCATGGAATCAATATTTATCCACGATCCCATTTAAATAAAAAGATTGAAGAAAACACTTCATAGATAATTTTCTACATTATGATGTTGATTGATGGATTTTAGATAGGAGACTACAGTATTAAATTTTCTATAAATTTTTAGAACAAACTTAGAAAATTGTATATATAACTTCTTGTGTCACCTA
Source organism: Canis lupus baileyi (assembly GCF_048164855.1). Classification (NCBI taxonomy): domain Eukaryota; kingdom Metazoa; phylum Chordata; class Mammalia; order Carnivora; family Canidae; genus Canis; species Canis lupus. The sequence goes on from NC_132849.1 coordinate 19,335,542, forward strand.
TACACACTTTCCAGATTTATATTTCAGACTAATGGGAGGATCTTTTACAAAACTTAAATAAGGGGCTAGTAGGGAAATTGATTCCTCAATCATATGAACTTTTGCCAATTCCAAGCAACTCCAGGATCGTTTTTCTCTCACATAGGCAATGGTGGTAAAACTCTGATGAGCCCCCAGTGTGAAAGATATGTGCCCTAGATTTCTTATTTAAAAATCAACTGACCAGAACCTGAGTGAGCACATGCTCTTGTAACCACATGCCTAATGTCATTTGTCTTTATGATGCTTTAAATTTCATTACCCAGGATACTCTGAACTATGACTCATCACGCTATCTTTCTGTAATGTGTAATTCTGAGAGCAATCAGAGATAGCTTATTTCCTCATATGCTCAGTAAGTAATGCAAAGAATCATATTAGAAACATAAAGCAATGCACTCCTTGTTTATAATCTATCACTCTACAAAGTATCATGAAAAGGAATATTAAATTGGTGCAAGGTAAAACAAACCCAGCAATAGAATCAAATTTAAGACTCATGATCAATTCATTAAATATTAGACGGAACAGAAGGTCTTTATATAAATCTACTTTCATATGTAATCTTTGTAGAAAAATATTATTTAATTAAACATTTATGAGAAAGACATATTATTTGTAACCTTAATATTCATGATTAGCATATTGAACAAAAGTCTTTCTGGTACACCCCAAGTTAGGATTTCATCATACATGATATTATAGATTTTTTTTTAAGATTTTATTTTTTGTTTATTAATGAGAGACACAGAGAGAGAGAGAGAGAGAAAGGCAGAGACACAGGCAGAGGGAGAAGCAGGATCCAAGCAGGGAGCCTGACGTGGGACTCGATCCCGGGTCTCCAGGATCAGGCCCTGGGCTGAAGGCGGCTCTAAACCGCTGAGCCACCTGGGCTGCCCGATATTATAGATTTTTTTAACCTTGTATTAAAAAAAAAATTTTTTTAATGGCTAAAGATAATTTTATTGTTTGCCATTAGTGAAGATTCAACATAACAGTGTAGTTGGTACCCTGCTATTTGCTAAATCAGGATAGACACTGGCTATAAATAACCAGTACACTTATTCAATCAACTAACTGAATATGGGAAAGCATTATAGGGCTACAAATACTTCCTAATCAATCTCAGCCACCTTTGCAATTTTTTTAGAGGGAATATATTTTCAGTATTAAAAATATCATAGAGCAATATTTCAGAGCACTGAATTATCACTAATAAGACATGGATATTGGCAGTGTATATGGCCAATTGATATGATTTAAACATATTATTTTGTTTATTTTTGTTGTTTTGTAGTAGTCTTCCTATATTAAAAAACCCACAATAATTCATATATTATAATGGTAATGGTGAAAATCTATTGAATAATCTATTTAGATTAAGAAATATACCATACAATGGAGAAGAACACAATATCAAAATTTGTTTCAAAGAGTCATGCTGCATAAGTTGATAAAATAAGTTAAATTTCAAATTTATTTGACATTTTTCGAAGTCAGGCAAAAATAAAGCATTTAAATGTCAGCACAATACTTGTATTCAGTTAAATCTTTATTCAAATTAATTCATATTTCTTTCTTTTCATTATAAATAGCAGTTAATTAATATGTTCTTACGGGAATTCAGAGTAAAATAAATTTGGGAACTGACACAATAAATGTGTAGATAAGTAACTTGGAAAAAAATCAATAAAATTCTTTGTGACAATAATGTTACCACATTAAATTTACAGCAGCTGGTTAAACAATACACATCCTCCTCCATACTTCTAAGTTTTGCTCCAGGATCATTTTTATAGACTATGTTATTTCATAGTAGAATTGTAAAGAGGCAGTTAAAATAATTTTTGTGAATGTTCAGTGCACCTTCAAGACAGATTATATTTTGAAGATTTCTCCAAATAATAGCTTACTTAAATATCTCAGAAACAGTTTTTCACCATGGCTAATTCTAAAATAGAATTTTTTACCTGAAAAGGGAGCCTCCCACAGGGAATGTTAACTTTTAAAGATATAATCAATATCAGACTTGATTTAGGAGAATCATTGAGCTTTGACATTTTTTTTATTTTTTTATTTTTTCATTATTATTTATTCATGATAGTCATAGAGAGAGGAGAGAGAGGCAGAGACACAGGCAGAGGGAGAAGCGGGCTCCATGTCGAGAGCCTGACGTGGGACTTGATCCGGGGACTCCGGGAATGCGACCTGGGCCAAAGGCAGGCGCTAAACCGCTGAGCCACCCAGGGATCCCTCTATTTTAAAATCATCTTAATTTCCATCTGACCTCCTCAAACGTATATGCATGTGTGTATAGTATATTACATCATATAGTATAAGCAATATAGTATATATATACATATACACACACAATTTCCTCCTAGAGCTAGTTTAGATTATTAATCATTAATTTTAAGTTTCAAAATATTAAATTTTATACTATTATTCTATGGTCATGAAACATTACTGCATACAGCCTAATAAAATCTTTCTCTGATCATAAGATAGTAATACTGCAAAGATGTCATGGTTACACTTTCCAGTATCCATTTTAAATGGAAAAAAAAAGAGAAAAATAGACTCAACTTTGCCACCTGGAAAACTGTCCTTTAATTTACCTGCCAGTTTAATAATCCTACTATTGACTATTAATGGTTTGACATCTAAAGAAAGATCAAATTCATGGTGCATACCTGGCATATATCTAAGACTGTATGCTTGCATTTCTGTTTCATGATATCAAATTTACTCATAATTATGTGTATTAATAATCTGATTTTCATTTTATATTTATACCCACTCAATCTAATTTTTTGGTGGTACCACATAATTCTGTTTTAAAAGATAAAAAATAGACAAAATAAACCTACAGTTCTTCTTAATTGTTGTATTTATATATTAAAATCACAATAATTCTTTTCTTTTTTTTTTAAAGATTTAATTTATTTATTCATGAGAGACATAGAGAGAGGCAGACACAGGCAGAGGGAGGAGAAGCAGGCCTCCATGCAGGAGCTCAATGGGGAACTCAGTCCCGGAATTCCGGAGGCAAAGGCAAACACAACCGCTGAGCCACCCAGGTGTCCCACAATAATAATTATTTTCTAACGTGAAAATTACATGGTTAATAGAGAACACTTAAAGAACAAGCATAATAAAAGCATTTATAACCTTGTTATCTAAAATAATAGAATATACTGTACTTTAAATAAAAAAATCTAGTTCCAATCCTTTGAATGGGTTTATAGATGCAACAATAAGTGTATACATTGGACATATTGAAAATATATTCTATATGTTGTATGAATGGGCTTTAGATGAATGTATAATTGTATGCTCTATCTCTCTCTCTCTCTCTCTCTCTATATATATATATATATATCCACATATATGTATGGAGATATGTGGTTTTGAAAATGGTACAATGTTCCATTAATTTATAATCGTTATCTTGTATGTATGTATTTATTTATTTATTTTTCTTCACTTTGTATTTATGTATGTATGTATTTATTTATTTTTCTTCACTTTGTATTTAAAAATGAGCATTTTCAATTAATAAGATGCTTTTCATAGCATAAATAAATTTCTTGATCAAATGCAAGAAAAATAATTTACATAAACATTCCCTTAATTGCTCAATAGAATTTTTATGACAAGTTTTTCTATATGTAGATCATTGAACATGTGTTTTATTATTTCTAGACATGTAATTGTGGAATAAAAATTTCTATAAAATTTTAATTATGTGATAGCCTTAGAGATTAAGAGAAGTCAACATCTAGCATAGATCCTTAACATGAAGAAGATTAAGTAAAAAAATGATGCTTCAATGTCTAGCTTAATTAATAAATAAGACTGCAAATGAATTAAATAATAGATTATAATACTGCAATATTTTCTCATTGATGAAATTACACTACCATTATATACTCTGGCAACCAATATAGGGAAACTCAATTATACTATTATTACCTGGTTGTCTGTAAAATGACATATAACTTGGCAAAGCAGCACACAATTTAAAATATGAACCTAGAGCATATATATATATATATATATATATATATATATATACACACTCACATATATATATTTGGTGGTATCACATTTGGTATGTGTATATATATATATATACACACACACACATAAAGACCTATCAACAAATGAGAAGATATGCAACCTTAGCTATTTTTTTTAAATACAATGAGAAAGTCATTAAAATTTTTTGATCTATACAAAGGGCAAAAGTAGTATCCCTGTTAAACTGAATGAACAAAGGAGTGGGCAAACAAGTAATTTTAAACTGTGCAGTAATGGAAATACATGTGACTTCTTTGGAGAGTATTAGGGCAATCCTTTTAACAAGGCACATTATCTTTGACAAAGCAATTACACATCTGGGATACAACCTACATACGATTGCATGTGAACATCAAGTTGTGAAACAATAGGTTAAATGTTTTCTTTAATATTTTCCTATTTTCCATGCCAAGTTATAATATTCCAATGTTCTAAAGCCAGCTGGTTCACAGTGTAGCCCAAACACACTGAGAAATTGTGAAACCAGCTCTGCTAGGACCATCCTATCTCTTTCTGAGCCATAAAGGAAAAGGCTAAGATTTTATTGACTGATTCAGGAAGCAAGTGATGAGGATAACTTCAGTGAGAGTTTGAGAAGACTTTAGTATGTTAATACAGAATAATATAATTGCATTATTTATATTAATAAAGGGGAGATTAAAACTTTAATTGCTTCCAAGTAGAAAACTGGTTAATGAGAGTACCTACAGCTTTAAAATGAATTCATGAGGGATGCCTGGGTAGCTCAGTGGTTGAGAGTCTGCCTTTGGGTTAGGTCCTGATCCTGGGCTCTTGGGATCAAGTCCCGCATAAGGGTCCCTGCAGGGAGCCTGCTTCTCCCTCTATGTCTTTCTCTGTGTCTCCCATGAATAAATAAATAAAATCTTTAAAAAAATGAATTCATGAGAAATGATGGTAGATTTTACTAGGGATAATTAAAAACCATCCACAAGACATGCTGTTAAATGCAGGAAGGTACAGACATAACTTAAAAGAGTGTTGATCATTATACATTCTTCATTCCATAATTTTTAACTAAACGTTTCTGAAACTGCCTATAAAATGAATTTCTTTAGATCTTGTTTTCTTCTTCATCAGGCTTATTTACTTTGTTATTAATAATTTTATTTTTAATAGCTTTCAAACTGTGCTAGTGAACTCTTGTCATATTACATTAACAAAAAGCTCAAATATGTTAGTTGCCTTCCACAATAGACATTTATTATTTTCTCTTCCTACATATCCTCATGGCTCACCTGAAGCTTTTCTCTTTATTCAAGGACAAAGAGGCAGAAGTGGCAGGCATATGTCATTTTGCTCAGATTTCACTGATTAAAGGAAGTCACATGGCACATCCTGATGTTTATGGAGTAAACAAATAGAATACTTTTACTAGGGAGGGAAGTAAATAATTAGGACCAACATTAATTTTTCCAGGATGGCAAGTGATTAAGAATGTGTTTTCCTTTTAATGAAATACTATAAAATCATTCATAAATATTGGGCATTCAAAAAGTACAGCAAAGCCTGTTTTTTAAATGAAAAACATTTTCAAATATATAGTAAAGCTGAAAGAATTTAATGGTCAACACATACACACAGCACTTATATTCTACTAAGATTTTCCTTTAAAACTTAACTTTTTGGTTACTTTTTGAAGTCTAGAAAGCCTTTTCTCATATATTGTAAATAAACAGCAATAATATTTGTGCTTTTCATTTTATTTAATACCAGTAAACAGTGCAGGCATTATTAAGTCCACTTTTCAAATAAAAAACTAAGCTGTATCTGTTATATATGTATATGTATTTATGAATACATAAATAACAAGTAAAATATACTTATGTTTAATGTTATATAAAATGTTATATAAATGACATAATTTTAATATATTATTATAAATAATGTATATATAAGCATATATGTATATTATTGTAGTAAAAATCATTTAAATTTACCATCTTAACTTTTTTTGAGTATACAGTTCAGTACTGTTAGGTATATTCATGCTGTGAAACAGGTCTCCATAAGTTTCATCTGGCAAATCTGAAACTCTATAGCCATTAAGCAACTCTCATTTCCCTCTCCATGAGTTCCTGGTAACCACCATTCTACTTTCTGTTTCTATAAATTTGACTACTTTAGATGCATCATATAGTATTTGCCTTTTGTAACTGGCTTATTTCATCTACCATCATTTCCTCAGGTTCATCTAGGTTGTAGCATATGACAGTATTTCCTTTTTTTTAAGCTCAGTATTCCATTGTATGTGTATACCATATTTTGTTTATCCACTCATCTGTTGTTGATGGATATTAGATTACCTCTTAGGTATTGTGAATAGTGGTCCTAAGATCTTGTATGTACAAATAATTTCTTTGAGGTAAATATTCTTAGTTTTGTTGATTCATCTATTTTATTTAATGCTCTATTTTATTTATCCCTGCTCCAATCCTAATTGTTTCCTTTATTTTGCTACTTTTGTGTTTAGTTTATATCCTTTTTATAATTTCCTGAGGTATAAAGTTAGGTTATTTAATTTGTATCCTCTTTTTAATATGTACATTTAAAGCTATAAACTTCCTTCATGGTACAGCTTTCACTGCATTCCATGTTTTGGCTTCATTTGTCTGAAGATATTTCTTAATTTCTCTTTAGAATTCTTCTTTAACACTTTAGTTGCTTAAGAGTGTGTTGTTGAATTTTCACATATTTTTAGATTTCCTAGTTCTCTTTCTGCTATTTATTTCTAGTTTTATTCCGTTATTATCAAAAAAGTTACTTTGTATGATCTCAACATTATTGATTTGTTTAGACTTATCCTGTATTTTAACATGTCATCTCTCCCGGAAAATGTTCCATGTGCAGAAAACAATGTAGATTTTGATGTCCGTTGGAATGTTCTGTGTATGTCTATTTAGGTCCAATTGCTCTGTAGTGTTGTTCAAGTCCTCTATCTCCTTATTGCTCAGCTGTCTGGTTGTTCCACCCATTATCAGAATTTGGGTATTGAATTCTCCTACCATCATTATATTCCTCTCCATTTTCCCTTCAATTCTCTCAATGTTTGCTCTATATATTTTGGAGATCTGAGGTCTGATGCATAAATATTGATAATTTTTATATATTCCTGGTGAATTGACCCTTTTATCATTATATAATGTCCTAACAGTTTTGACTTAAGTCTATTTTTATGATATTAATATAGATCTTTTGGTCAACTTTTGGTTCCATCCATTAAATAAAGCAAGCTGTGGGCTTTATTTACATGAAAGCACTGTCTTTTTTGGTTTCTGTTTGGTAAACTATCCTTTTCTTCCCTATTAACTTCAGTGTATTGTTTCCTTAGATCTAAAGTGAGTCTCTTGTAGACAGTATATAGTTGGATACTGTTTTTTTATCCATTAAATCACCTTAATGAATTTATGTCTTCTTATTGGGGAATTTAATCCACTTATATTTAAAATAATTATTGATAGGAAGGGCTTACTATTGCCATTTTGTTAATCATTTATACTATGCCTTGTAGACTTTTTTTTCTTTTTCTCCCTTATTGCCTTCATTTTTGTTTCATTGACTTTTCTTTGGTCATGATAAGTTTTGATTCCCTTCTCATTTTCTTTATGTGTATATTCTGTAGATACTTCTTTGTGATTTCCATTGCAATTACATAAAATATCTTAAATTTGTATCTAAAAAATGATTGCACACAAAAAGACTGTATACCTTTACACTTCCATCCTCCTCACTTTGTGTTATTGATGTGACTTAACTATATCTTTATATATTGTTTCTCATTAACATAGATTATATTTTTATGTTTTTTTCCATTTAAATTTTATACCATAAAATTATAATATTACAATTAATATATTTGTCCATGTGTTTATCTTTATGGGGAAAGCACTTCATTTGCTTTGTGCTGCTGTCTAGCATCCTTTCATCTCAACTTGAAGGATTCCCTTTAACATTTCTTATAAAGCAGGTCTAGTGATAATGAACTTCCTCAACTTTTGTTTATCTCAGAAAGTTTCAATTTGTTCCTTTTTAAAAAGATTTATTTATTTATTTGTTGTGATAGAGAGAGCAAGCACACATGAGTGGGGGAGGGGAGTAGGGAGAGGGAGAGAGAGATTCCCCAGTAGACTCTGTGCTGCGTGCAGAGGCCAACACACAGCGTGCATAGGATCATGACCCTGTGATCAAGACCTGAGCTCAAATCAAGAGTTGGAGCTTTAAGTGATTGAACCACCTAGGTTCCCTTCAATTTGTTCTTCAATTTTGAAGGACAGTTTTGCCAGAAACAGTATTCTTGATTGACAATTTTTTTTTCTTTTGCTACCTTTTTTTTTTTTTTTTCATTTTAGCTCTTTGACTGTATTATCTCATTTAATTCTGGCCTTCAAGGTATCTGCTGAGAAATAAATTAGTCTCCAGAGTTCTCACAGAAATGTTCTGATCTGGGTATTGTTATTAACTCAGTGTCTCTGTGGAAGAAGGAAGACCTGGAATTACCTAGTCCTCCATTTTGCTAATGTCACCTTCAGGAATTTTTTGAGATATGTATTATCCTTATTATGTAGTATATTGAAATATGCTATAATGTGACACCCAGGTCTTCCTTTCAGGACTGATGCTCTCATTATTTCAGTTGCCAGGCATGTTGGCTACTGAGGCTCAGAATGGACTCTCTTCCTGGGAATTACCTGAGAATTACCTTGCATAAGTTTACACTCTCACCAGAAGGAACCAACCTCCAGTGACTATTCTATGGCAGTTCTAAGATCTCCCTGGTGCCTCAACAGATAACAGTTCTGAAGGAGTACATGGATTTCAGAGTTCTTCATTGAATCATTTAAAACTGATCAGTTATCTCCCTTCCCAGTCTCACTTTCCTCGCTTTCTCATAGGTGTTCATGAGAGCACTCTTTAATAAACTTCCAGTATTCCTATGTCTTTCTCGGCTCTTCCCAGAGAATCTGGCTGAAATAATTCACATATATTTCTGTCTCTACAAAAATATTTCTAACTCACTTTTTACAAAACTGTAAGCTGCATTGAATATTTTTCTGTAGGGGTGTGTGTGTGTATGTATTTGTACATGTGTATACATGAAGGGTATTGTACTCCACATAGAAGTACTTCTTATCCTGATCAATTCAACTATGTTACCACAAAAGGATATTTACAGATTATTCATATCTTATATTTAATGTGTTACTTTCAGTAAAGTATGCAAGAAGGCTTCAAAATACCCTAAATGCCATCCATCTTCGCATTTCTTTCCAGCTAATTTCTATTTGATCAAATGGGATTATTTTTCCCACTCATGAAATCTATTAACCTTTTAATGATGTAAGTCACTAATGCTTTGATAAACACTACAAGATGTTAGAAATACAAAGTCAAATGGAATCAGAAAAGTTCAAGATAAATCTTAAGCAAAACTATCCTATATGTAATAGAGATGCTCTGCCTTATTAAATAGAAAACAAATAGAAGAGTGTGGAAATGTCATATCTTTTTCATGTTGTTTTCTATTGTGTGATATTTTAAGAATTTTTAGGTCTCTCTTAGAAGAAGAAGATGCCTTTAAATAATGTCTATATAACTTATTTAAAATATAAGATTTCTCTCCTTTATCAACGTTATCTTTTATTGCACTATAAACATCATAAAGCTTAGTTCTTAAATTCGGCCCCATGGGAATGACATTCATTTCTGCATGACAATTTTCAAGACTACAAACATCAATTTGTTAAAAATTATGATGAACAAGAAATCAGACAAAAATGCAAATTGTTATTAGAATATTCATTTGAAATATACTTATTAATAATCTGAACACAGCATGTAGTATTCAAAATTCCAATACTGTAATTAAATTAGCGCTGTTTATGCATTCAGTATTTAAAGTCTGAAATTGCAAGCAATAACCATAAAATAACAATAAATAAATGATAATAACTAATTACCACAGAAATGGAATGAAACCATAATAATAATTACAGCTTTTATTGACAACAGCTCCTTTATAGCACTCCAAATGACTTGGTAATTCTACAAAGATTATTTTTACTACTGACAAAACTTTTGGTACTACCCATTAAATAAAGCAAGCAGTAGGCTTCCCCCCATTTGTCTGAGAGCACTCTTTTTTTGTTTTTGTTTTGTAAACAGTCCATGAAGCAGTGCTTGTCTATTCATACCCATTTTATGACACATACTATGGATTATAGAAGATAAAGTAATTGACGACTACTTCAAATCATAGAATTTTAAGATTTCAAAGTAAGTACATTAGTAAGGTAATAATTTTGAAAGGTTAAATTACAAAAGAATAATCATCACATACACACACACACACACACACATGCACACACACACACTTTTTATGTTTATTCCTTCTCATCTACCCCCAAGTTTACCCTTTTAATTCTGGAAAACTAAACGTTAAGATTACAGAAATTTTCTAGAAGCTAGGGAATGGCTTGAATATATGATTTAGGTAATAATTGATTAAGGGAGTGTTCTATGTGATTCCTAATGAACAATTTTCTTGTGCAGCATGGAGAAGATGTAGGTGGAATCTGCTATTTAAAATGAATGAAAGTTAAATAAAATATGACCCCAGATGAATTGTGTATTTAAACCTGAAGATGAAAATAATAATAAATCTAGAAAAAATAATAGAATACTTTTATTACCTCAGTGTGGGTGATGCTTCCTTAAATGGGATGCAAGAATTACTAACTATAAAGAAAAATAATGACTAAATTGGATTTCTATAAAGTTAAGAATTTTATTCTTCAAAATGTAACTTTAAAAGTATAAAATCAAGGCACATAGTGAAAGAAGAAATAATGTTTACAAAAGACAAAGCAACAAAGGACCTGTCCCTCATGTAAGGGAGACTGTGTCTGTGTTTTCCTGTTAGGTGTATTTACTCAATAAAAAAGGCAACACACACACACAAAACAAAACAGAACAAGAGACTTGAGCAAGTATTTTACAAAGAAGAATTTCCAAAGGTCAATAACCATATGAAAAATCCTTCATTATTAATAGAAATTGGGTAAATGTAATGTATATTGTACTGGGCTAAACCACACATCTCTGAAGTGCTAACGATACATATTAACATATTTTACACTTAATTAGAAAGTAGAGAAATAAGTGCTTACATAAGCTGCTCATAAGAAAAAAAATCTGCTCATGAGAATGTAAACTGGAACATCATTTTGGAAAATTTTTTACATTACTTGTTAAAGTGAAAAGATATATATTTTATGATTAGATAATTACTCTCCCAAGAATAAACTAAAGAGAATTGCATTCACACGTGTGTCAGGAGATAAGAACAAACTGATCATGGAAATATTATTCATAATAACTCTAAACTGCAATGATAAACAGACACAAACGATTCAAAACAAAACAAAAACCCCAAAACTCGAAATCCACCTAAAATGGAATTGAAAAAAAAAAATGGATGTACTCATACAGTGGGATAATGTACTACTTTGAAATAAATGAATTTAAACTACACATAACACATAGATCTCAAAATGACACAATTTTGAGTGAAAGAGCTTAGAGACAGGACTGTGTGATTCTGTGGATACAAAGTTAAGAAAAAAAAAAAAAAGCCAATAGCAGCCAATTGCTGTGTTGAAGATGAGGGCAGTGTTTACCCTTCATGAGGGTGAAACGCAGTGATCCAGCAGGAACATCTGGGAATTTTTTATTCTGGCCAGTTCTAGACCTGGATGGTGTTTTACTGATATTTATATACTTTGGATAATTCTGTTTGTCATCTTTCTCCGTGTCATCCTTTAAATACATATACGGTGTGATTATGTGGACATATGCTGAAATTTATGCTTCAGAAAAACTTATTTTGTGACGTCAAGTATGTTAAAAGATTATAAAATATAAAATATAAAAAAATAAAATTATTTTCTATTAGCCTCAAATACTCAATAAAATTCATCAGCAGAAAATGTTTACATTGTATATGCTGAGAGGATGATGTACATTAAAAATAGCAAAACTATACATTCAAAATGCATCACACTAAAAAATGCATTATACTGATCAGAACATTTCATGGTCAGAAAATATTTTCAATGTAAAAGTAAAGCTAAAACTCCTTTATAAAAATTAGAACTTTCTATCTGACTTAAAAAAAAAAAAAGACAGATGAAACTCATTTTTGGACAGAATACATAAAGTAGTGTAAATTAACATATTGCTCCTTTATTCCTTTCTCTTTTCTTCCAAGTTACTACTTCATTCTTTTTAAACTCAATTTTGAAGGTATTTTTTAACGTATTGATTTTTTCATCCTTTATGGATATGCTTTTTCTATAGCAGCAGCTTCTGACAACATAATAGATTCCTACAAATGGGAAAATGAGAGAACTGTTGTTTCTACATATGGTATATTATGCAATTGATAAAATACCTGAGTTAGCTCTATGAAGTTGATTTGTAAGGATTTCCACTATGTGTTATTAAGTGAGAAAAAATAAGAATCAAGAGTGTGCACGAGATTTTTAAAGTGAAATAATGAATAAAATCTCTATAAATGATAAAATTATATTAATTATTTATGGATATTTTGATGGATATACAGGAAGATGAATGCAAAGAGGGCCAAGTTTTCTATTTTTATTCTGCTTTTACAAACTATTCTAAATTTCTCAATATAAACATGTTATTTGTATGATCAATTACTATAAAATAGAGCCATTTTTATTATAAAATATGTATTAAATTAAAAACTAGAAAATTATTTTGTGAGCATAGTGTTTAAAATATATGAAATATAAGTGAAGCCATCACAGAAACAGACACATAGATCAGTGGAACAGAATAGAAAGCCCAGAAACAGACACTCAACTCCATGGTCAACTAATCTTCAACAAAGCAGGAAATAATATTAAATGGAAAAAAGACTCTTTTCAATAAATGCTGTTGGGAAAATTGGACGGCCACATGTAAAGAATGAAACTGTACCACTTTCTTATACTATATACTAAAATAAACTCAGAATGGATGAAAGACCTAAATATGAGACAGGAATCCATCAAAATCCTGGAGAAGAACATAGGCAGCGATCTCTTTAACCTCAGCTGCTGCAACTTCTTGCTAGACAGGTCTCCAAAGGCAAGGAAAACAACGGTAAAAATGAACTATTGGGACTTAATCCAGATAAAAAGCTCTTGCATAGCAAGGAACCAGTCAACAAAACCAAAAGACAAATGACAGAATGAGAGAAGATATTTGCAAATGTTTTATTGGAAAATGGGCTAGTATCCAAAATCTATTAAAAAAAAAAAAAACTTACAAACTCAACACCCAAAGAACAAATAATCCAATCAAAAATGGGTTGAAGACATGAACAGACATTTCTCCAAAAAAAGACATACAAATGGCCAGTAGACATATGAAACAATGATCCACATCATTTGGCATCAGGGAAATACAAATCATGGGGGTTGCTACAGGCAGTTAAGTAGAGGTCAGGGATGCTGCTAAATCTACAATGTACAGGATAGTTCCCTCTCCAACAAAGAATTATTAGACCAAATATCAGTAGTGTCAAGGTTGGGAAATTCCATCTTCACCCTAAATTAATATCATTTTACTTAGCATTAAATTAGTGAAATGAAAAAAAAAAAAAAAAGCCCTTTCTGCTTTATTTTTTAAAGAGAGAGTTGGGGAGAGGCAGAGGAAGAAAGTGAATCCTAAACAGGCTCCATCTCCCAAAGCAGGGCTCAATCTCATGACCCTGAGATCATGACCTGAGCTGAAACCAGGGGTGGCTCATTCAATCAACTGACACCCAGGCAACCCTCTGCTTTACTTTATACTGCAAACTTATCTTTATAGGAAATAGTTACTTGGCACAAATTTTTGCAATGACTATTAATATTTAACAAGCATATAATTTGTACCATGTGCCAAACAACATTGGAAACATTATATAACAAGGGATCTCATAGTAACTTAAAAAATGTGTCAGGGAGTTTAACTATCAGTTTTTAAAGAAAGGGATAAAAAAGGGTTTCAAAGGCATTAGATCCGTTTCCCATATAACATTGATGTTAAGTGGAAGTGCTGAACTCATTGTCCTTAAATTGTACTCCAAAATCAGTATGAATTTGTTCACAGGGGAGGAGAGAATACTTTCCAAATGCTACATGTAAAATGAAATTATCAATTTAATTTATATTTAATGTAACAATATAAATTTCCTTCCTGAATGTGTATTAGCTTATTTCCCTGCATTAGGAATACAAACTTTATATGAAAGCATTCCCAGACTATCCGGGTATCTTCCTTGCAAGGAATTTGGAGGAACTGGAAAATTAAGTTTATGGAATTAACAATGATCTGTGGAGTGTTGAAATCTACATTACACAATAAGAACATATACATATTTCACCTTTACTGTCTTGTCAATCTTTCTGTCAGTGTTCATTGACCTGGTCCGGGTCATGGCCTTTGGCAGGGTGGCATCTTGACTCAGGGACCCTGATATTAAATACTTTTTTTTTCTTTATTTAGACACTCTTTTAATAGCCACTTTAAAATATTTAGTTTTTGTGCAATAATCTCAATGATTTTTAGTAGAACCCATTCTCTTCTATCCCACTGTCATTAGGATTACTTACTACCATTGTTCCTTGGCTTTATGTTAGTGTCTCAGAATTGCACAAAACTGTAAACATGTGACAGACTTTCTATGAAATGGTGGTGTATAGTTTTACAACTTATGGTTCAGTCTTTCACATCTATCTTACGTATCCTCTTAGCCAGTCTTACAATTTTCTTGGCGTTTATTACTGCTTGATATCATAGTCTCAAATTTAGAATATCTGGTAAACAAGAGCAGATTCTTGACTCCTCTTGATTTAAAGGTAAGTCTGATATATAACCCTTCATAATACATATTTGTAAAAAATGAATTAAAGAGGCAGCCAAACTAACATTTCCAACCTGTATCCAGGCACCTCCCCATAAGAGCTTCCTCAAAAAATCGGTATTTCTTGTTGTTTTGTACTGTAAAAAAAACTCTTTACCAGTGTTATTATTATTTTCTGGCATCTAATATTATACAATAAATATAAAGGTAAATTAATTCTAAAAAATGCAAAATAATTTCGATGAATGAATTCACTCTATGGTATTTCTTCTGTGAATACTATTTCTTCTGTTGTTATTTTGATCATTGTTTCATTGAAATTTCATGTGTTTTAACTGTTTCATTTAAAATTTTATTCTGAGAAGTGGTCTATAGGCATTGCCAGATTTCCTCAGGGTATACACACATAAAAGTTTAACGATCTCTGATCTGGGCTTTATGCCTAGAAATAAAACTGCTAGTTCACTGGCTATGACTATCTTCAACTTTAGCAGATAATGTCTAAATATTACCAATGTATCTTCTCAAAGACAAGATGTGAAGTTGCCCATTGCTATATATCTGCAGAACCACTTCATATTTCCAAAAATTGACAGTCTGATGGTGGTTGGAGTTAATTTGTATTTCATTGATCCAGTGAATTTAAATCTTTCCAAATATTTTTTTTTACTAACTGGATTTACCTTTTATGTATTTTTTTCCAAATGTTTTCCTCATTATTATATTTAGCTGTTTTTATATTTATCTGTAAGGTGTCATGATAATATTTTTTCATTAATTTATGTGTCAACTATTATAATCAAATATATACATTCCCATTGCTGTTTACCAGGTTATGATTTATTTTTTCATTTCATATATTTTTCTGGTGAAGCAATATTCAATCATTATGGAACAAACTTATTTAATCCCTAATAATGCTTTAAAAATATTTTCCTCTGATATTAATTTAGACATACCTACTTTATTTGGTTATCATTTGCATGCTTTATATTTTTACAGCTATTTATTTCATCCTTTCTTTATTCTTTTGGTTAACTGTATGATTCACCTTCAAAAATGGTCTGAATTTAAAAAAATAAGTCTATTCTAAAACTCTACTTTTCTTCTAATGTAGTACTTAGTCCATATAGAACCAGTGTAATTACTAATATGCTTCAGGTAAATCTACTACTTTATTTATGGATTATATTTTCCCCATTTTATCTGTGATTTTTGTCTCTTGAGTTTTCTAACTGGATGTTTTTTATCATTAATTTTATGTCCTTTTCACTAATATGAAACTTTTTTATTTGTTTTGTTACCCTCAAAAATAAAACATATATTTTTCTTTTATCAACATATAATTTTAATTTAAAAATTCTCCCTTACTAATAAACATTAAAAACACTTTGTCACACAATTTACAACTTACTTACATGCTATTTTTTCGATGACTTTTAATTCTCTTATTTTAAATAAGACTTCAGAAAGCATTTCTATTATTTACCCACATTTTTATCACACTTTGGCTCTACATTAATTTTCTAATTCCATCAGTAATCATTCTCCATCGCCTGAGCTATATCTTTTGGAATTTTACTTATTGAGGCTTTGTGTGTGTATGTGTGTGTGTATGTATGTGTTTTAGAAATATGTTTATATTGTGGGGATCCCTGGGTGGCTTGGCGGTTTGGCGCTTGCCTTTGGCTCAGGGCGCGATCCTGGAGTCCCGGGATCGAGTCCCAAGTCGGGCTCCTGGGGTGGAGCCTGCTTCTCCCTCTGCCTGTGTCTCTGCCTCTCTCTCTCTCTCTCTCTCTCTCTCTGTGTGTTTGTGCCTATCATAAATGAATAAGTAAATTTTAAAAAAAAGGAAATATGTTTCTACTGCATCCTTGTTTGTGGAATACGTTATTACCAATATTAGAATTGTAGATTGGTAATTATTTTTGCCAACTCACCAGAAGATCATTTCTTTCAAAGAAGATTACTTTTTGTTTCTGGAAGATATCAAAGTCTGTGGAAGTCAGAGACCATCACAAATAACAATTCAACATGGGACTGAAAATTCTGCTACCAGAAAAAAAAAAAAAATCTGTGAAACCAATGTCCTACAACCATGACTTCTCAGGGTTTTCTTTTTTTCTGTTCTTTTTTAACCACTCTATTCTTGAAGTCTCTTAGAAATGGGGTTACCTTGGGGAAGAAGGTAATACTCCTAACAAATTAGAAAAAAAAATTACAGAATTTTTCATTGCTTTTAGCTAGAAATTTGTTCTGAGTAAACAAACCATCACTCTCCCAAGCAGAGATTTTATAAAGGCTATAATTTGTTATACAAGCACCAACCACTGGGAATAAATTAAGCAGAAATAATAGCAGATATATTTTCAAATTTTCTTTTGGTAGAAAAGTAACTATACTCCTTATTAGTAAACTTAAACTCACTAAGCCTTTGGCCACAAGTTTGTCCAAAAACATAAATAATTAATGCTTTATTTGTAACCTCATTTACATAGACGTTTTTTAAAAATCCAAGACAAAGAGTTTTTAATCACGAGATATAGTCATTATAAATTAGAATTATTAGTTTAATGGTACAAAATATCATAAGTACTACAGTAACTTTGTTATTCAGGTTATATGTACTATAAAATAATAGACATCAAAGCTATGCTATTATTTCTTAATATAAATAATCAAGAGTAATGTATCCTAAGTAACTACATTTATGGTGAGCATTGACTAAACAATCGTTGAATCGGTATGCTATACACCTAAAACTAATGTAACATTCTATGTCAGTTATATATCAATTAAGAAAAGAATAATTGTTCCATAATAAAGTTAGTACACCATAATAACCAGTTTTAGAATCCTAAAGAAAATATGTAAAAAAAAAAAACCCTAAAATCGTATACTCTACTCTCAAATTGTGTATGTACGTGCAAACACACACACACACATTCCTTCCAATTTGACAAAACTTGCGCATTCATATTTTTTCCAATTACTTTAAATCCTCAAATGAAATTCAGGATTTAGATATAATGTTTTGTTTTGTTTTATTTCTAAGAGAGAGAATGCAACAGGTCAAACATGGAGCTCAAAGCAGGGTTTGATCCCATAAGCTTTAGATCATGACTGCATGACTGCAGCTGAAATCAAGAGTCGAATGCTTAACCAACTGAGCCATTCAGGCACCCCTAGATACTATAAGGTTCTTAGTTTATAAAAGCAAAACAAAACAAAACAAAACAAAAGCATTGAAAAAAGCAATTAAAGTAAACAAAACAAACTATAATAATAGCAGCAACAAATAAACCAAATGGTAGCTTTAGGGGAATTGTAGTTAATGGTGTGTCATTCCTAAGGGAAGTTGAAAAAATTGATAGAGTCCTGAAAAACCACACAGTTCCCAATCCATTACACGGGAGGTGTATTTTATTGCTGGAAATTTTAGGGGAAAGAAAACCACAAAAAGAAGGAAACTACCTTCTTTGTTGAAGCCCTAATGCACATAAAGTATTTTAGAGTACATCTAGGTAAAAATAATAGCATCTCCTAAGGCAATATGCTTTTTAGAGTCTAGGGATTTTTCCCTTTTACAGAAAGGCTTTTTGAAACCTGGTGTGATTTTTTGGAGACAACTCTCTTGATCTGAACACAGATAATTTTACTCTTCCTAGTTAAATATTGAAAGATTCATTTACAGTATTCAGTTATGGCTTTTTAAATATAAGAGAATACATGACTTTCCTTATTTAAGCTGAATAATGGACCATTGTTCTTTTTCTCTTGATCTAGTTCTAATACACATCAGGCATTACATGAACCTGGCACTTCTAGGAATATAAAAAGTTACATTGTATTTAAAAGGATGTGGGAATGTGCTTTTTGGTATATTGTACAATAGAATCCAACTCACAAACCTCCACTGCTTTTTTTCTCTCCATAAAAAAAATTGGATGGTTATCTCAAAAATTGTAAATAAAATAATATAAAGACAAAAACTAAAATCACTTTGACTCCTTCTTCCCATAATCACTATTAATAAACATGTATTTCTTTCTAGGATTGATATATCTATCTGTGGCTGTCTTTACAATGATGAAAACCTCACATGTGGGAGAAAATAAAGTTTTCATAATCTATGTTCATCTGTCATGGCCTCTCTAAAATTGAAAACACTATTCTTTCTTTTATTAATGTATTTAATAAATATTCCTTGAGTTCCTAGGATTAGAAAGGGACTGTCTTAATCACTGGGAATACAAGAGTCAAAGATACAAAAACCTTTGTCCTCATTGAAATTATATTTCAGTGGTGATGGGCAGGGCATAGAGCAGAAGAGCAATACGTCTGTACCCCATGCCTCTGAGAGAGACTATTCTGTGTGATTTCAGTGAATTACTTCACCTAGTCCACACCTTGAGTAGGAGAAGGACTCTGGGTTAGGCTAAAAAGTCTTATATAGAGCCACGAAAGTACAATCTATAAAATGAGATTAATAAATTGGATTTGGGGGCACCTGGGTGGCTCAGTCATTTAAGCATCTGCTTTCGGCTCAGGTCATGATCCCGGGGTCCTGAGATTGAACCCTGAATTGCGCTCTCTGATCAGCAGGGAGTCTGCTTCTCCCTCTCCCTGTGACCCTCCTCCTCCACTCCTGCTCTCTCTCTCTCAAATAACTAAACAAAATCTTAAAAAAAAAATTGGACTTCATCAAATTAAAATCCTGTTTTTCAAGTGAAACTGTTAAGAAAATGAAAAACAAACCACAGATAGGTTGAAAATATTTGCAAATCATATGTCTCATGAACAGTATATAAAGAACTGTCAAAACTCGGTAGCAAGAAAACAACTCAATTAAATAATAGATAATAATTAATTGATACAAATAGATAAAATAGATAAACATATAATTTACTAAAAAAGATACAGTGATGGCAAGTAAGAACATGAAAAGAAAAAGAACATGAAAAGATTTTCACTATCATTAGTCATTAGGGACATAAAGTTAAGCCACAAGGGCATACAAATACACATTTAGTAGAAAGACTAAATTTTTTAAAAAGGAACTATGCCAACTGTTGGCAAGAGTGTGTAGGCAGTGGGACGTTCATACCATATTGGAAAAAATATAAAACGGTAAATCCACTTTGAATATGGCTATATGTGATTTTCCTTTTATATCAACATTTACTGTATAACAAACCACACAAAACTGTGATTTATAATAATATTATTTGGATTTAATTTCATATATTTACATATGATTTTTCTATTCCATCTTGTGATTGAACTGAATTTCCCTGGCAACTCTCGCTTTAAGCACCTTTAATAACATCTTCTCAGTCAAAACTTTTCTATTATTACATGTTCGCATAGATTATTAGGATCCTCTTCTGTAAACTTTGAACATCAGGGAGGTATGACTTCTGGAATACTAGCAATGCTGGATTCAGTGAAACTTCTTCCAGAACAGGCACTCTTCTTGCATCAAACCAAAATTTATTTTTTTCTTTCATTTTATTGAGGTGTGTTTGGTATATACAAGTGTATGTTTAAGTTGCATAGCATAATGGTGTGACTTAAAAATTATGAAATTATTTCCACAATAAATTTTGTTAACATCTATCACTACACTAGTAAACAAACAAAAAACAAATATTTTTTTCTCTGCGATGAGAACTTTTAGAATTCACATTCTTAGCAACTTTCAAATATACCATACAGCACTAACTACAGTCATCATGCCTGAGTTAAACATCTCTGGTTAGGCTAGTTTCGGACTGGTAGTCTTGGAAGACATCATTCACATGTTTGGTGTTTGGCATTCTGGTGATTTAGGTTGCCTGAGTTGGACTTTTGTTTTTCCAGGGTACTGTTCCTCTCTAATGTCTTTAAATATCATGTTTTTAAAATTCAGCTTTAATAATTGTTATGGTCTATAATCTTATTTCAATGTAAACTTCTCTGTCATTTTAAGAATAGAAATTTCAATCTCAAACTTAAAAACTAGGTCTTTAACATGGAGATGTTGACATTTTATTGGCATTTTCTATTTCTAACTTCCATGTATCTTAAATTTGACTTTATATTTTCCACATCCATATCATTTTCTGTTAAGAAAAGAGTTACTATACCAACTCTTCCAATTCAATAATTTATTGTTGGTTCTGTCCTATTTTTTTTAATCTAAAATACTACATTTTTACACTTGATGGTTCAATGGGAGTCTTCATAATTGCAAGTACTAACTTCATGTCTTCAACAGCTTTCTTTCATCTATTATAAGTGTATTCGGCTTGTCACTCCTATTGTAACAGTGGTTGTACTCCTCAATTATCTAATTATTTTTCCATTAGTTCATTTCCCTTGATGAGTTCAGCCACTTTGGCAGTTAATATATACCTGAGGAGAGTGGCAGATGTCCAGGTCCTTCATGCCCTTCTGGTGAATTTAACTTGGTATGTATCCTAAAGCAGAAAGTCTCAGTGCCACAGTTTGAGACTGGCCACCTCTATAGTCTATGTACCACATCCTGCTTTGATATATCCTGAGCTTAGATGCTGGTTTTCTTTTAGAAATGTATATATACTTTTTACCATGTCTGGCAGGTACTGAGCAGGAATTTCTGATCAGACAGATACTCATGTTCTATAGATATCTTTATTTCCAATTTTGACACCTGGATCTCCTCCACATCCTCCTGCCATTTCTCTCACAAAGTAGGTCGAGTTGCTTTTCATTTTCTTGCCAAGGGTGACCCTCATTCATATTCTTATACCTCTCCATGGCTTTTGTGGCACCTAGAGTGACAGACTTGGAACGAAAGCCAGCTAGTTGCCTTAATTCTATTGTATTGTTCATCATTTATTAAAAGTATACATCATTGTTAGATATATATTTAAATGGCATGATAATTTTTATTTCTTTTTATGATCACAAACACAAAATAATGCTAAACAGAAGCTATGATTATGTTAAAATAAACTTGCTTTCCTATTTTACCAATTAACCATGATTTTCCAACTTTTGTACACATTATAATTACACAGAGGACTTGCTAAGACACAAGTTCCTAAGTCCCTAACACCAGAGTTGCTGATTCTTATATCTGGGGTGGTGCCAGAGAATTTGCATTTCTAACAAGTTCCCAGGTGCTGCTGCTGCTGTATCATTACTATAAAATAATGAGGTTTGACTTATAACACTTACATTAGCACAACAGAAAGTCAGCTTCATCTGAGCCCAGGGTTTACTTATTGTCAGCCAAGTAACTTTCAAAATTTTTTATTATTCTTTTAGTATTCTCTGTAAGATTTCAAAGTGTTTCCACTATAGCCAATTTGATATACTGCCTGTAAAGACCTGTACACAAATCCTGCATGTAAGAATTTGTACTTACATGCAGTACTCTGAGAGAGAGAAAGAGACAGATATTTTAAGAAATTGGAGGTTGGCAAGTTCAAAATATGCAAGGCTGACCAGTAGGCTAGAAAGTCTGGCAAGAATGTTGCAATCTTGAGTTGAAGGTAGTCTGGAGGTCTGGAGGTATCATTACTTCTTCCTAGAGGACCGTCATTCTTTTCTTTAAAGGTCTTTGTGGGACTGGATGGAGTCTACTGACTTTATGGAGGATAATGTGCTTTACTCAAATCTATAACCTGATTATTTGGATGTTAATCATTTCTCTCTCTCTCTCTCTCTCTCTCTCTCTCTTTTAAAAGATTTTATTTATTTGAGAGAGAGTGTGTGTGTCCATGTGGACATGTGAACAGGGGGAGAGGCAGAGGACGAGGAGAGAGAGAATCCTTAAGCAGACCCCTCACAGGGCTCAGAGCCCAGAGCAGACCTCAATCTCAGGACTCTGAGATCATGACCTAAGTTGAAAACCAAGAGCTGGAAACTCAACTGACTGAGCCACCCAGGCACTCTGAATGTTAATTATTTCTAAAAAATATCTCCACAGCAATATCTAGACCAGTATTTGACCAAGAATCAGGTACTATAGCATAGCCCAATTAATACTTAAATAAAATTAACCTTCGTTCTGTCTGACATCTATTAGTTTATTTGATGGTCATTTCCAACAGGAGATCTGAGGGAAAAAGATGAATGAGGTCAGGGAAATTAGCCCTTTGATTTTTCTACTGGATGCGTTATCATAGATCTCATAGCTCCTGCGAAGGACAGCTTTTATACATGACCCTGTCTATCCGGTTTTAATTTACTCTCATTTTCTTTTGTGCATTCCCAACATGGAGTGGCGAAAGACTATTCTACCTCTTACAAGTTCAGTGGTAGAGTATCCTTTATGGTTTGCCTAACTCTTCTCTTATCTTTGAAAATAGCCCCTTCTTTGAAAGTCTCCTCAAATTATCCAATTGGACCATGCTTCTCTTTCCTTTCAGAAATGGACAAACTATGGTATCAGGGATTAGCAGATTATTCCTGTGGATACTCTAATCTGTATAACAAAGCTATAGATGTTTCTCCACTTTTTAAGAATTTTCTTTTTAATTATCGGACTATAACCATTCAACGTAAGTCCCAGTTTTACCTTTGAATTTCCTTTGTTTGCAAGGTTATCATTTCTCAACCTTCCATTGGCAATTAGCAACACAAAACAGACTTAATATTTGGAAATACAACAATTACTAAATTGAGCTGATTAATACTACAGAAGATAGAAAATAATTTTCAGTATTAAACTACTTCAAACATACCTGGCTCTGTTGGAAATACAGGACCAGGTTTTCCTTAAGTTAATAATTAGTGCCATTTATACAGCTATGATGGGAAAATATGGTGCTTCTATTCTATACACTATTTTAGCCACATACATCATTTGACCCTTCTAACTAGCAAATATATTGCTTCTTGCCTTGTTTGATAGGCTTGAAGTAGCCAGTACCATGTCTGTACCTTTTCTATAGATTCAGAACAATGCACTCCAAATCTGCCTGCTTCTCAGTGTACTTATCCCCTGCATCCCTGCCATATAACACAGCCTGCCTTCTTGCCTTTGCCTAGGCAGTTACTGACAGGATTTTTATAAGACTTTGACATAAAAATGACAGGAAAAAACCCTTTTGAGCTTCATATAGAGTTTAAGGTACAGTTGATAACATGACACATCGAAACCACAACAAATGCAGTCTTTCTGATTATTTGCAATTGCAGGCATACTTGTTTTTCCAAATGGAGATTTTAGAACCAAGTAGCACAGAAGGTCATAAGTATTTGATTATTCATCTAAATTTATTTGAATAATAGCTATAAAAATTACATCTACTGGCTGTAATATAACAGCAATTATTCTATTTTTACATATCATATTAATTCCACAGATTAACAATTAAATGACCCCTGATAATTATTCTTTTTTTGTAAACTTAAATGTTTACCTCTGAATATAGACATATAACAAATTTTTTATAGCTATGTATATTAATTTGCTAGAGATACCATACCCAAATATCACAGACTGTGGAGTAAATAACAGAAATTTATTTTTCACAGTTTTAAGAAGGCTAGTAATCCAAAGTCAAGGTGTCTGCCGCTTTACTTTCTTCGAGGAATCTCTTTTTGGCTTTCAGATGTCCTCCTCCTTGTTATGTGCTCTTATGGTCTTTTCTCTGTGTATGCATATCCCTGGTGTCACCTGTGTTCTCAAACTTATATATAAGTTTGATATATATATGAAATATACGCATATATATGTATGCTGATGTTCATATGCATTTATTCATCTTTATATGTACCTAAACATTGTTTTCATTAGTTCTTTATAAAATGTGACATGAGATACTTTATATGTTTTACTGTTTTTCTTGTTTTGTTTTGTTTTTTAAAGAAAGGCATACTGCCACATGCAGTGCCTCTTCTGGACGTGTCTGGAGTCCAGAAGCTTAACTACCCTATGTTCTACAAATGAATCTTGAAAAATTGTCTGGAGGTACTAGCTGGGGAGCATAGCTACTCCTGTACACTTGACTGAAGAATGATCCTCCTCTTTGGAGGAAGGTCATCCTATTCTCAGCATGCAGCTTCAGGAGGGAAGCACATGGAGTGGTGAGGGAGGAAGAGGGCAACCACTTAGGAAGCCAGATCAGCTGAATCAACTCTAGCTATCAATGGGGTGACAGATGTTGCAACCAGATTGCCCTTACATCCAAAGATACTTTATATGTTTTACTCATATAATTTAACATTTTTGTTTTTCATATTCTTTGTAAAGATTCTCAATTCTCACTTGACTTTTATATTTACTTAAAAGCATTTGAGATATTTTACCTTCATGCAAACTACTCCCTTTACTTTTATTATTCTCCCATTACTTCCATTCATGGAAAAGCTTCTCATTTCTAAGATCACAAATGCAGGGGTATTTGGCTGGCTCAGTCTGTAGAACGAACATATGACTCTAGATCTCAGGTTTGTGAGTTCAAGTCCCACGCTGGGTGTGTAGCTTACTGAAAAAATAAAATAAAATAGTCTTTAAAAATGACTAGATGCATATTCAGTAATATTAGCATTAAATATTTGTGGTGATAATCCCTAAAATTTTATAATTATGTATATAATTATGCTTCTGTATATTTATTTTAGATGTATTGCAATTTTTGCTTTCAATTGCAGTTGACAGTTCTGGTCATATTTGAATGACATATTTATACCATAGTTTCACAAAATATTTTATGTAAGTGTATGAATGTATGTATGTATATATTTCTAAGAAATCAAACATGCTATATATTTATAGTTTATAAAAATTACAGTGCCTATTTCTGGACTCTATTTGACTTATTACTTGACTATTTTCTTCTAGTAAAATCATAGACAGAAAACATGATTTGCAAGACCATAAACTTCTTTCGTTGTGGGAAAAAATATTCAACTATTCATGCAAATTTTCTAATTTATTATGACAGTTTTTAAAAATTCTATGTAAGGATAGATTGCTGTGAGGACTCTGAAAAAACTGGAATAAATTTTAATGGATTAAAAAAAATTACAATTATTTTATTAGCAAAGACATTGAAAATATTTTTCATCTTTTTTGCAATAGCCATTGTTGTTTCATGCAATCAAATCTATTCGTTTGTGTTAAAGAATTTATTGTTACTAGCAGCTTATTGCTTTCACTTTTTTTTTTTCTGAGGAAACTCAAGACTGAAGGCACATTTCCTGGTTTGTTAATATACTCCCATATTTAGGTTCAGAAGGGTGATTAAGTGGAGGGAGTAATTCTCTATGTGAACTTTTCCCTTTGAAGAGTTCTCCTGTTCTGCCATAGGCACAGATGGACATGTACCTTTATAGATATGTGGGAGAATTGTACAGCCATGCCTATAAACAGAGGCCAACAAAAACTTTGCTTACAACTCAAAGAGAATTCAATTATTACAGCAATAAACTAAATAGAATGTCATTTATATGTATCAATGATGGGTCCTTTCTGTTTCTTCTGGGATATACTATTGAATAATTTCCACTTCTTTGGTATTCAAAAGATATTTTTATCCTAAAAAATCATAAGACCAGAATTTTTACTGTCCTTCCCTAATTCCACTTGTTTATGTCCATAAATTGTCCATTGACACTTAAAATTTACTGTGGACATTTAGTAGAGTACATTATCCTTCATCCAGGTGTAAAAGTCCGCTATCTTTAAATCAATATTCAAATCTACCTGTAAAGCTCATCAGAGTTTACTCAAATATTACTGATATATTATTCAATATAATCTGCCAGAATTGCAAACATATTTTGTAGCTACTCTTCTCTGCAGAGGACTTATGAAGTAATAGTATTTTTAATAATGAAAACAATACCATTAGTGATAAATTCAATATAAAGATTTATTAAAATGTAAGCATTTGAATCTCAAATATTAACTATACACCCTTGTTTCTAGAAAGTTGGCGTAGCATTAGGTTGTTCCTATAATTCAACTATCCTGAATTTGTATCTGTTTTCTTACCTTGAATAACACTCTACTCTAGAATTTTTTAAACATTGGTTTCTCAGTATGATATATAATACCTCAAAATTATAGGTAAAGTAAATGCAAAAGGAAGAAAGATTGTGAGATTTTTCTTAATCCTGGCCTCAGTTTGGATTCTTCTCAGTTACTATTATCTACTAAATGTGGTTATAAAACTGGAGAAAAGCACTAAAGAGTAGAGGAGAAAATAATCTATGTGCATTACTAAGATAGGTGAAGCGTAGCTAATAAATAAATCTTTTATACAATTTCTAAATCTCCTAGAGATTTTCATTTTGATAGTGGTATCATTTTCTTTTCTTTTGGACATTTAAAAAAGACAATATGTATATTAGAGTAAATAGGTTTGAAAACACATTTTGGTGTTTTTTATTAAGTAAAGAAATTTAGCTCCCAATTGTTTTAGTTGATCACCTTATTTCTTTCATTTATATGTTTCCTCCTTTCCCTACAGAGAACCCAGCATCTTCCAGCAATCACCTTTGAGATACTTGGAAATTTTCATCCATGGATGGTTTTATATATTGTCACTTAAGATGTCAACTGGTGATGCAGGCTGCATAGAGTATTAATGTAAACAATTATGTTTTAAAATAGAAACTATCATAACTATTAATCTAGCTGGGTAGAGACGTGAACAATTTTGCTTCTTAGAAAATTAATTGCATCAGCAGAGAAGAGTTTATTTTTTATTTTTTATTTTTTTAAAGATTTTATTTATTCATGAGAGACACAGACAGAGAGAGAGAGAGAGAGAGAGAGAGGCAGAGACACAGGCAGAGGGAGAAGCAGGCTCCATGCAGGGAGCCTGGTGCGGGACTTGATCCCAGGTCTCCAGGATCAGGCCCTGGGTTGAAGGCAGCGCTAAACCGCTGAGACACCTGGGCTGACCCCACAGAAGAGTTTAACGGAGAGTAATACTAACAAAAAGTTGTACTATCAGTTGTAATAATTGAGGTGAGATATGGTGATTTGAACTAAGGGAAAGGTAATAGAAATGGAAATCAGATAAATTCAAAAGACGTTAAAGAAAATGTTTTGACAAAATACAGTGACTTTAGAGGTTAGGACGGTGTGAACAAGAAAAATGGGAATATTTCTGATTGGGTAGTTCACTGTAACATAACAGAAGTAAAAGAACAGAGGGAGAGAATCTTAAGGAGACTCTGCTGGGCACAAAGCCTGACTCAGTCTCAGAACCCTGAGATCGCGATCTGAGCTGAAACTGAGTCAGATGTTTAACCAACTGCACCACTCAGGAGCCCCTTAATAATTTTTGAAAAACATCTATTTTCACCATTTCAGTCATGGGATTTTTTTTTTTTTTTACTTTTAATACTACTTCTTTCATGTTTTATAACTATCACTCTCCCACCTGACATTACTGGCTCCTACATCAATCACTCCCAATGACTATACCAAAATCAGTTAACTATAGATGTATTGTTACCTATTTCTAGCATCATATTCAATTGTTTCTCACAGTGAATATTCAAAGCAGCAAATCTTTTTCCTACGTGTATGGTCATTTTTTCATCAT
The DNA here is from genome assembly GCF_048164855.1 of Canis lupus baileyi. NCBI lineage: Eukaryota > Metazoa > Chordata > Mammalia > Carnivora > Canidae > Canis > Canis lupus. The sequence continues at coordinate 19,364,135 of NC_132849.1, forward strand.
TTGTACATGCTGATCATTTGGTTACTAGAGCTGCTACTTTATTTTCAACATTCTTAAGTAGTCATAATGAAATTTAAAACATAACCATAACTAGATTCAATTATGGTACTAGAAACAATATCACCTGTTTTAAAGATTTTTTTAAAAAAATTATTTATTAGAGACAGAGGGAGAGAGAGAGAAACAGGCAGAGGAAGAAGCAGGCTCCATGCAGGGAGCCTGACATGGGACTCGATCTGGGGTCTCCAAGATCATGCCCTGGGCTGAAGGCGGCGCTAAACCACTAAGCCACTGGGGCTGCCCCAATATCACCTGTTTTAAAAGAAATAATTGGTTCTCCATGTCACCAGACATAGAATTCTTAAAAAACAAAACAAAACAAAACAAAAAACTCCTATAAATTGCTAAACAATTTAATATATCATCCATCTGGTATTTAGCCACCTTAAATAAAGAAAATATTCTCTACCTAAGTATGTTTCCTTCACACGCAGACCTTTGCTCGTCACTCTTGTCGAAAGGACCCTGTATTATAGTTGTAATATTTACTAAATGTGAATCTAATATACTGAGTATATATTCATTACTACCTATAGCCTTCTGTTGCTTTACTTTTTTTTATTTTCAGTGATTATAGAGTGTTTTATTAGTTTAGAATTTTTTACTCTTTATGCTTGTGTTTTCCCACTTCTATTCTCTTTGTAAATTTACTGTATTTTCAGAAGGGAGAACTGAAAACTTGCATTTTCACAACTCAACAACAAAAAGGTAAATTATTCAATCTAAGAAATGAGCAAAAAACTTAAACATTTCTCCAAAGAAGATATACAATAGCCAACCATCATATTAAAAGATGCTTAACATCATTAATCATTATGGAAATACAAATCAAAATCTATTGGAAAAAAAACTGAAATACAACTTCATATTCTCTTGGCTGACCATAACATTAAAAAAGAAAATCATACATTTAAAGTATTTATTTGGATGTGGAAAATTGGAATCTAGGGCAGCCCGGGTGGCTCAGCGGTTTAGCACTGCCTTCAGCCCAGGACATGATCCTGGAGACCCAGGATGGAGTCCCACGTCCGGCTCCCTGCATGGAGCCTGCTTCTCCCTCTGCCTCTTTCTTTCTCTCTCTCTGTCTGTCTCTCATGAATAAATAAATAAATATTAAAAAAAAGAAAAGAAAATTGGAATCCTTATACATTGCTGGCAGGAATGTAAAATGGTGAAACTACTTGGGAAACAGTTTGGTGGATTCTCAAGTTAAACATTACGTTCCCATATGACCCAATGATTAAATGCATAGGTATATGTCCAAAATAATTGAAAATAAGTACTTCAAAAGATACAATCACATTTATGTCCATAGCAGCATTATTCACAACAGCCAAAAGTTGATATAACCCAAATATCTATCAATTGATGAAGTATTATTTAGCCATAAAAAGGAATGAAAAGAGTGCTACAATATGGATGAGCCTCCAAAACATAACAGAAGTGAAAGAAGCCAGACACCAAAGGTTACATATTATATGATTTTGTAGTCTAAGGGCAGGCTCTCCCAAGATGGAGATCCAATGGGTTCAAGAGAAACTTCTGCCCTCCCTTAACTATTTAGAAAAATCTAAATTGAGGGTTTTTTCCAAAATAAAGATTATTAGCAGTGATAAATTTTATCAGAGTGACCCATATGTACATATGTATGTCAAGGTAGACATCTAATTATTAAACATCTACTCTTCTTGTCATCCTGTAAACTGCATTTCTTTCCTCTGAAGTCCCAGGCTACACTGTCTCCTTCTTAGCTCCGAATGATATATATAACCCATTTTATCATCTCATGAGCTATTTTGTCTGTCTTCAAAATTTCCATGTCTGTGTTAATTCCTCCATATATATGCTATTAAATTTGATTTTCTCCTGTCAATCTGTCTCATGTAAATTTGTTTCTCAATCCAGCTAGAAGGACCCTTGAAGAGAGCAGGAATTCTTCCTCCCCAACAATTCCATATATGTGAAATATCCATAATAGATAAAATGACAGAGATAGAAAGCACATCAGTGGTTTCCAGAAGTGGAGTGGGGAGTAGAATGAAGACTAATTGCTTAATGGGTATAGTGATTCCTTTTCATGTGATGAAAATGTTTTGGAATTAAATAGAGGTAGTGGTTGCACAACATTGTAAAATTATTAAAAGTCAATAAATTGTTCATTTTGAAGTAGTTAATAGTTACGTGGATTTCATCTCAATTTAAAAAATTAAATAATGCAAAAAATCATTGTCAAGACCAATAACATGAATTTTTTCTCTATGTTTTCTTCTAGGATTTTATGGTTTCAGCTCTAGTTAAAGTCTTTAATCTATTTTTAGGTAATTTTTGTGAGTGATGTAAGATCGGATCCAATTTCATTCTTCTGCATGTGATTATCTGGTTTTCCCAGCACTGATTATTGAAGAGAGTCTCCTTTCCTCATTGAGTATTCTTGTCTCCCTTGTCAAATATTAGTTGACCATATATTTGGGGGTTTACTTGTAGGCTCTCAATTCTGTTCCATTTGTCTACCTCTATTTTTTTATGCCACTGTCATACTGTTTATACTAGCTTTGTAGTACAGTTTGAAATTAGTAAGTGTGACACCTTTGGTTCTTTCTTGTTTTTTCAAAACTGGCTTTGGCTATCCAGGATCTTTTGTAGCTCCATACACATTTTAAAATTATTTTTTTCTATTTCTGTGAAAAGTACCATTGGGATTTTGATAGAGATTGCATTGAATTTATAAATGGCTTCTGGGCATATGGATATTTTAACAATATTAATTTTTTGATCAACAGACACAGGATATCTTTTCATTTGTTTGGGTCTTCTTCATTTTATTTTATCAAATTCTTACAGTTTTCAATCTACAGGTTTTCACTCCCTTGTTGAAATTCATATTATTTTTGATGCTATTGTGAATGGGATTATTTTCATTTCTTTTTCAGATATTGCTTGCTTAGTGCATAGAAACACAGATGAATTCCTGATGTTGATTTCAGGGTGTGCAATTTTACTGAATTTCCTAATTAGTTCTAACATTCCTTTGGTGAAGTTTTTAGGATTTTCTATAAATAATATCATCAGAAACAATACCAAAAAGAAAAGCTAGCCTACAAATGAAAGAAAATATTTGCAAATCATATATCTGACAAAGAGTTAATATCTGAAACATGTAAAGAGATCATATAACTAAATAATAGAAAAACAATCCAGTTAAAAATGGCAAAAGGCTTGAACAGATATTTTTCCAAAGAATGCATCCATACAGTTAATAAATGAAAAGGTGCTCAACATCACTGATAATCAGGAAAATGCAAACCCAAACCACAATGAAATATTACCTAACACATATTAGAATGGCTATCATTGAAAAGACAAACTTAACAAATGTTGGTGAGGATATGGAGAAAATGGAACCCATGTGCCCTGTTGCTGGGAATGTCAGCTGATACAACCACTATGGAAAATTTTAAAGTTTCCTTAAAAAGTTAATAGTCAAATTATCTTTTGATCCAGCAATTCCACTTCTGGATATATATCCAAAAGAAATGAATACAGATCTCAAAGATATATCTACATTCTCATGTTCACTGCATCCTTAGTCATAATAGTTAATATAGGGAAATAATCAAGTGTCCATGAATGAATGAATGAATGAGTGAATGATTGAAGTGGCATATAAATACAATTGAATATTATTTAGCCATAAGGAAGAAGAAAATCTTGCCATTTGAGATAACATGGATGGAACTTGAGGACACAATGCCAAATGAAATAAGTCAGACAGAGAAAGATAAATACTGTATGAGATCACTTATATGTGTTATCTAAAAAAAACTAAAATCAGATGCAGATAGATACAGAGAACAGATTGGTAGTTGTTAGGGCTGGTAGGTAGGCAAAATGGGTGAACATGGGCAACATAGGTTAAGTGGTCAAAGGTACAAACTTCCAATTGTAATATCTAATTGGGTTGGTTTACCCAATTTCATTAAGTATATTTCTGAATATTTAATTTTATTTATTTAGTTACTTTAATTTTGTGGTCATGATACTCTCTTTCATTATATCTTTTAATTTTTGTTGTTTAAATGATTGTGATTGAGTTTTGCATGTTGATGTTAAATTCTGCTATATTAGTGAATTCTTTTTTGTTTTCAGTTACTATACACAAACAACTCAAAAGAATCAGTGATAATAATACTATATCACCTAAAAATGGTAATAATGTTTTTTTAATTCTTTTATAATTCTTATGCCTGCAAATATCAACCCTTTCTAAGTTGTATCACTTTTCTAATTGTTTCCGCATTAGGTAAAATACTGCTTTAGGAAAAAGTTATATTTCAATTTCTTTATGCACAGATCCTATTCCCTTCCTCATTTCATGTCCCTGTTGTCTATCAATAGGAAAACTTCCTCCCTAAGTAATCTTTATTTCTTCTGTCCATTGATATTTTAAGCTTGTGGAGAACAGAGACTGTAATGATTATCTTTGCAATTCCTCTCTTTACCACATAGAGCATTGTTTTCTTGAAACAAGTGCTTTAAACAATCTAGACTCATAAATTGTATGATTCCAAACAAAGATAGGCCAATGATGTGTAAAAAGTAGGAATATTACCAAGAGAGCTGGACATATATTTATTAGTTGTGAAGCAGGTACACAAGTGCTTATGTAGTATGATTTTAAAAGTCCAATCATTTTATTTGCCTGAAAATACCTATCTGGAAAATTTCCATACTATTTGATATTCATTTTGAAAACTGCATAATTTCTTAACAAAGTAAAAGACACAGGGGTCCTTACGCACATCTCAACTTATGACTTGGACTCCAACATGGTCCTTACACACTCTTCCTTTTTTTTCACAGGTAATTACTTGAAGATACCTATACATTATTTAAAATTATTTTTCAGGAAGGGATGGTTAGTGTTTATTTTGTTTGGGTTTGGAATTTTTTTTCCCTGTAGAAACAAAAATTTGATGCTAGGGAACTCAGAAGAACTGAGCATCCTGGAACCAGGAAAGACAACGTCATGGAGGATGCCCAAATCCTGGTGAAAATTGAACAAAGAACCCTCCCTTGATAAATTAAAAATTTGTTCTAAAGTTTTATATATGGATTGAATAAATTGAAAAGGGTGAGCCTAAATTGTTCCTTTGAATGCAGGCCAAGATCACTTTGTTATGGGAGCCAACATTAATACAGGTAATAATATATTTTAATGTCAGTAGTATGTGTGCACATACTGTCATTTATTAGCGTCTCCTTAAACCACAACTCTTCCTTTTAAATTCTCTTGTCCATTAAAATCAATGCCCAATACACCTGAAACTAATATAACACTATATGTTAACTATACTGGAATTAAAATTAAAAACTGAAAAAAAAATAATGCTAGAGTGAGAAAATTCTGTTCAAACAGATGAGAATTTTACCTAACGGTCCTCTTTTAATTCTATGAAGAAAATCTATGTGTGCTATTAGACTCTTTACATTTTTTTGATGTTGTTGTTGACTCATAAAATAACGGTAGTAGCAGAAAATCTGAAGTCCTCAGTAGAGGGAAGATTCCTGAACTAGAAATTCTCAAGAGTGGCTTGTATTACAGTGCTTAGTTTTGCATTATCTTTAGCTTTTAGCAATACTATACGTTATTATCTAAGCATTTAGAAAATTCCAAGCAGGCTTAGATTGAGAGGCTAAATTTGGTTTACTGACTACAGTTTCATCACATCAGCTTCTGATATTTTAATAGTGAAATTAAAAAGAGGAAAAAAATCCTATAATCTCTAGTCACTAGTGGTATAGCAAATTTACATAATTATATAGTTAAATGATGTCCAGGGAGTGAGAAAAATGAAGTCACTACTGGAATTGGGATGACATCCTTACTCGCTCATGCAGGGAAGATATAATCATTCTGAAAATATTTTTTTATGGATCATGAATTCACACATGTAACTTCTCCCTCCCCATATTAATTCTTTCATCTACCCCTGCCATACTCTTGGAAAATGCATATAAAGAGAGAAGGAAAATAAATGATTTTGAGAAATAGAAGGGAAATTGTTTATGTGTTTAGGGGTTAGACGGTGGAAAGGTCAGCTATGTAATAGAAAATTCATTTCAAGACTAGGATGTTTAGTAGCCTGGAAAAATTCCCTGTTGAAATAAATAGCCACATTCTTCAGAACAGCAGCCTGTCAGAAGCAAAGAGCAATTTACAACTCCATACCGAATAAGCATGGGGAGGAGTGGATGTTCCTTGACACTTGCAACTGAAAAATGAACCAAAGGAATTCAAACTGGTTTTAAGTCTCCATTGCTTTTAAAGACACATGGGGAATTGATACATATTTCTTATTCTGAAACAAATTTTTAAACATTGTGGGAAGATATGTCCAAATAATAAATTGGCTGGCAGTTTAGAGACAGTAGAACTCTATGGGTATCTCACTTATAGAATTATTATTTGGTTTATATTTAAAACTGTCAGTAAAGCCAAATGCCCTTCTTGCTTTCCTCTATATTAATCTGAATTCCAACTATTTTAAAAAAATATTTTCCAATCATGCCCTTACTGAATTCATCAGAGCATTTTTTTTTAATTTTGTTTATTTACTTATTTTAAGTAAACTCTATGTCCAATCAGGGCTTGAACTCACAACCCCTGAGATCAAGAGTCACATGCTTTACTGATTGAGCCAACCAGATGCCCCATCAGAGCATCTTGGATAAATACATATCACAATCCAAATAGGACTTTAAAATTAATTTTGTTTATACTCTACATTAAATAGCTCCTTCTGAATGTTCATAGTTGATTAATAATGGAGTATAATGAAGGATGTTCATAGTTGATTAATAATGGAGTATAATGAAGTTTAAACTTAGCAATATTCTTAAGATTTTGGTAACTATTATTTGTTTATTGTGAACTAATAAAGCCAAAATAAATAGCAACATAGATCTGATTGGCACTTTCTTGAATATGTTAACAAAAACAAATTCTGGATTTTAATAATAGCTATACATTTGGAAAATGAAATACTAGTATAGATAAAAACTTTAATCCCTCTTTTATTTAAAAATGTTATTTTTCTCACTGAAAATTAAGAAAAGAATATAAATCCTTTTTATTGAGTAAGCTTGCCTTTGTTCCTTAATAGAACACTTTTTTCTTGTATTTCCTATATCTGTAAAAGAAATTAAATGTTAGTTGTTGGTGTCTCTCTCTTTCTTTCATGGGGGCTTTTCTAAATTATTCATGATAGCCAAAAAAGTGTCTTATATCTAATATACTTATCTTTAATTTCCTTTTGAGTTCATAGTCAATATAGTAAAGACAATGCAATTACCTAAACTTGCCACTATTTCCATTTCCTAGCATATGACACCTGTCCAGAAGCATCAGTGTTCATGATTGATGGACCAGGTACTTTACTCAAGAGATTCCTGAATTTGGATGGTGATTGTTCCTTAGGATCAGCAAGTGTAAAAACAAGCAGATGGAAGCCATGTGTTCTAAAGCTTTCATGTCACAATATCAAGATGAATATATTTTTCCAAATAATCCTTTAGCTCAATGTAATTCTGGTCTGAGTCATGAAATCTTCCTTCTTCCCTCACTCATATAATTTTTTAAATCCACTAGGGTATTTTTATAGTGATTTTTGTTGTTGTTGTTACAACTTAAAAGGAGAGAAAGTGCCTGAAAATTCCTAACATTACACAAGAGAAATAAATCTGGCTTACTAGTACTACAGAACACTTTATCTTACTCTTGATAAGTAAGTGATTTTTAAATCACTCAAAATAAGCAATTATGAAATTGACAAATTAAATGCTTAATTACTGAACATGATTGAATTTTGTTAGATCTCATAACATATATTTCACATTTTGTAATAAAAACTGGAAGGTTTTCCCCCAGAGAATTTCAAGTTGCTCAGCTAACTGCACATTTTAAGTTGTATAAAACTTTATTAATTCTCTATTCATTTCTGATTTGAATTGAAGTTGGGATGATTAACAAACTTACCTATATTTTTAAGATTTTCTCTATAGCTTGTCAGATCATTCCCTACATTAATCATTTCCTCTAAATCGTGAAAATTTATAAAGTGAAACTAAGAATGTGAAACTTTAGTGGTATTGTGTATAATTCACCTACTATCCATGAATATAAAGCATAATGTCACATATCACAATATGAATTATCGTAAAACTTTAAAGCTGGGAGAGAGTTGCCTTTCTTGTTTACTTCAATAGATTCATGACTGTTGTCAGCTGCAATATTGTAAATGTTCCCTAGTTTCCACAACCATATATGCCAGGGGAGGATAAACATTCATACTTTTCTGGAGCCATACTGTTCAATAGGCAGAAGAGGAATCACTGTCCTGACTAATCCAGCAAATAATGACGAAGGCAATACAGAAAGCACCTCTTCTGCGTTTGCAGAGTGGAGTGAAAGGTCTCTGCAGGCATCAGATTTGTGTTTGTGATCATAGTCTTAAGAAAAAGCTCAGAGAATGAGTAATAGCAAATATAGATGAGAGTTTGACCATAGATACAACCATGCATAGACACACTTCACTGATAAAACTGTAGCTTCAAAATGTTGCATTATTTTGTTCCTGTATAATTTAAATGTGACAAAGTTATGAAACATTTTGAATAGGTAAAGAAAATCAACTATTAGTCTCTCTTTTGAATGAAATTATTATTTGATATTTTCCTAACTCCTTTTCTATCTTTCCTTTCCCATTTTTTTCACATGATCAATTACAGAAAGTATATTAGTTTGTGCACATTTTTATTGATCAAAACGCCATAACCACTCCCATGTTTCTATAGTCCTTATATTTATAGTTTTAATGCTCAGAATGTTTTTAAATCAGCACTTCCCAGAAATAATCTAGCCATTATATTGTGATTTATACTTTTCATACAGATTTTATTCTTAAAATTTAGTTATTTCAAAATAGTTCTGCAAGTCCTTATTTTAAAATGTAACAAATATGTATATATTTAGCAGAACAAATACAAATGTCAATTAATAAATGCTCTTGTTCTTAGCATATATAATTATATTATGCTAATATTAGATTTTAAAAGTAAATTAGCTTTCTCTGTTTCTAAATTGAGTTATTCTATTTGATAAGCCAAGTGTCCTGGCTTCTTACATACAGTGTGAGAAGAAGAAAATAAGCTATGTAGCAAGAAAATCTGGATTCAAATATTCAACAGTTCTTACTATCCCAAGAAGTGTGGGTAATTGTGGAGACTGTTTCCCTCACCATGCCTCTGAGTTGTAAAAATCGAGTGGAAAGGATTAAATAAAGGGCTTTGTGAGATAATGAAATCTAAGCAAAAGTTATTCATAATTTACATATAGATATTTTGTTTAAAATGAATGTAGAAGTATTAGCTGCAATTATTTTCACTGAGTCCACTTTGATTTTTTTTTCTTTTGTTGCTCACATTGCTTTTTCAGAGATTTGTCCCTTCCCCTGAAGAGAACACTCCTTGATTACATCCCCTGGACCATATTTGTCTTTCTCCCTCCTCTATAGACTCTCCACTCCATCCAGGTCTGTAATCTCCCAGCCTCACTCAATTCCTAAATCCTCTCCAATCCAACCCTCCACTGTGCCCGGCATGTGTATTCAATAATCACTATGGTCTCTTTAATTTTCAAGTGCTTCTCTGAAGGGGCTCTATAAATGTAATTTGGTTTCTGTGTTTGTTTTTTGTTTTCCTATATTTCCAATAGTTTTTTTGCTAATATTTTCAATACTCCATAGACCTGAAGGTGGGGTAGATTTTCTCCTGGTTTCTCATTCCATTTCCACTATCCATTTTTATATCCTAGGCAGCCAGTTCTTTCAAAGCTCATGTTTCTTTCATTTTAGTCTTCTTAGGAATTTGAGGTTTGTTCAACCTTATTTCTTGAATTTTTATCACCTGGCTCACTTTTTCTTCTTCACTAATATGGTGATAACTCATTTCCTTTAATCAACTTTACTTATGTGTTTCTGCATCCTATGTACTCTTATAGGGGAAACAACTATAAGAGTTGCATATCCCTATTTATTCCCACTGCCCGTAGTTTCAGATGAAGCACTAAAAGAAAAGTTCCAATTGTAACATTTCTCCATTGACACCTCAGGGGCAGAATGAATATGATGGTGAATAAGAATATTATAAATCCCAGTAATCAATATAAATTTGGTGGCTTGCCTAATCTTGGCACAAAAAGGAAAAGAAAAAAAATTAAATTAAAGTCATCTATGTCCAGTTAAAATGGAATCCTGTTTTCTCTATTTCATACTAAAGGGAAGTTACTGGAATTTTCTAATTTAATTCAAATTTCCTTTAAAGTAAAGCTTTAAAGAACTAATGAACTGAATTCATTTGTAATACTGAGTTAAAATTGTTATAGTTAGAAAGAACATGTTGCCAGAATGGTATTCTTTAGGCTGGTGATAGATATATCTTCATCTTTTAAACCAGGTTAATATATTCCTCCTAAAATGTTCATTCAAAATAATGCTTTACCCATTTCTACATTGTGAGCAGAAAACATTATTATGAAAACTCTTTATAATAATATAGCCATAAAGGTGAAGGAAACTAATCATTAATCATTTCTGTATGATACAAAATAATATATATAGTATAAAGAGATACTAGCCTTTAAATTTGAAATTTTGTCTTATTTAACATATATTTTAATTACAATTTTCACTTGCTAGCTCTAAATGAATACAATTGACTGAGAGAAAGAGTGGGAGTGCCAAAGGGAGGAGAAGTGCCAAAGGGAGAAGAGAAAGAAAATTCTAAACAGGTTCCACACCCAGTTGGACCCTAAGGCAGGGCTCGATCCCACTACTCCGAGATTATGACCTGAGCCAAAATCAAGAGTTGGATTTCCAAGAAACTGTGCTACCCATGGGCCTCCTGATTGAGATTTAAAGATATATTCACACAACACAGCACACACACACACGCACAAGAAGAGAGAGATTGATAGAGACAGGGAGAGAGAGAGAAAAAAAAGATTCTGAAATAAAAGTGTTACATAATTTAATAAACACTCAAGGGATAAAGTGTTTTGCTAAGGTCACCAGCAGTCAGAATTAGAACACAGAATTGAGCCCATGTTTTTGGTCTCATCACTGAAGGGCTGTATTGTATATATATTACAGTAATCAACCTAGAATTTTCATTGTTTTGTTGTTTCCTACAACTTTCTTTTCTCCACATTTAAGTGAGATTGATTGACCCAAGATATCTTTAATTCAATCATAAGAAGTGTGACATTACTAACATTCACAGTTAGAATAATGAGTCAGATCCACCACTGTATTTGTGTGAGCATTGAGTAAAACTGCTAACCTGAGTTTATATCTGGAATATAGAGATAAATACTGAGAACTTGAATAGCCTTCAAGTAATCAAACACCCTAAACTACTGACACTCTTAATGGGACTTAGTTCTTAGAATTGATTTTGGCATCTGCATCACTACCTAAATATCTTTCTAAGGTTCAGTTGGCAAAAATCTAGTGTTTGTACAGCAATCGAAAAAAGGCAAACTCCAAGGTCATTACATTTCTTTTCCTCTCTCATTAGAAAAAAAAATCTATAGCCATTACCATCACTATGTCTAAAATAAAATGCACAAATACTGTGCAATTGCTCATATTCACAGTAGTCTCCATATAAATCAGTATTATGATAAAACTACTCCTAAAATATCATTGTGATTGTAGGTTATTAACTTTTTTATAATAGGTATGTTATTTTCTGTCCTAACAAAATGCAACCTAGTTTTATTTTTTTGAATGTTGAAGATATCACACTGTATTTGCTTTATTTATTTTTTTAGTATTAACTTACATATGATTTTCTTAATTGATATTTTTATTGGGAAGTTTATCTATATTTTGGAAATATTTTTAATATATTAAAGATTTTGGTATTTTATTTGTCATATACATATGGAATGAACATTTTGTTCTTTCCCCCCCCCACTAGATTCAATTCACCTTTATTCTATTTTTGCTCACTACCAACTGTCTGCCTCGGGGTGGCGGGGGGAACATGTGGTCCAGATCTAAAGTTATTATATGACACAAACCTTCATACATTAGAAAGAGAATAAGGGGGAAACATTTAGCAGGTAGCAATAGCCAATAAAAATCAACTTTATATTACTATTCAAATAATATAAATATATCATTTATTTCCTTTTGGTGACATTCTTTTATAAATTTCATGCACTTAAATATTAATTTATATTCCTCTATCAAAACTTGAAGTATTTTCATTGAAAACTTTAATTCACTTAAAATTATTTGGAGTATGAGATAAGGGTGTAATTACTAGGTTATCCAATAAATCTTGTACATTTCTTGAATAATTTGCCTTTAATACCAAATTTGGAAAGCTATATTAATTGTATTCTCAATATCTATTTTTGAACATATTCTACACTTTATTTTATGTCCTATTAATCTATTTTTGGGTAGTGTCATGATGTCCTAATTTTTGTAGTTTTATGTATATCTCACATGTTTGCAAATTTCTAATATCTTGGTTAAACAAAGTTTGAAAAAATTTTCTTCATTTGTGAATTATGCATATATTTATAATATTTAGTCCTACTATCCATTTTCATTCTCATTTATTAAATATTTACTTACAATCCTCCTTAGTTTTTAATAATGCCAGATATTTTAGATACAGAAACTTGATTTAGATTTACATTAGATATTCTTTTGTGGAAACAATTTGTCTAGTAAGTATTTTATGGTATGTCTGTATCAGGATTTGCTTAATTGTCATCTATTACTAGAGCACCTGGTGGCTCCCTGGTTAAGTGTCTGCCTTCAGTTCAGATTGTGATCCTGGGCTCCTGTGATCGAGTCCCACAGCGGGCTCCCTGCTTCTCCATCTGCCTGTGTCTCTGCCTCTCTCTCTCTCTCTCTCTCTCTGTTTCTCATAAATAAATAAATAAAGTCCTTAAAAATAAACAGTTATCTTCTATTGCTGAATATATCACTTGTTTATAGTACTTTTCTATTATAAATAAGCCTAATAAATAATGCCAAGTAATTGTTCAAATATATCAGAAGTTTAAGCCATACAAATGAGATTACTAGGTCAATGTCTGTACATAGGTGAAATTTTGCTAAGTATACTAACAAATTCTAATGCCACAACCGATGTTTTATGTGCCTGTTTCCCTACATCATTGCAGTGTTATTAAGTTTTTTAATTGTGGCAATGTTGTTAACAAAAGTGGTAGCATGGCAAATTTACTTTGTGTTTCCTCATATAAGTATAAGGTGGATTATACTTTCATATGTTTAAACATCATTTTATCTTTGTTTTTAAAGATTTATTTGTTTATTTGGTGAGTAAGTGGGGAGAGTAGAGAGAATCACAAGCAGATTCCACAGAGTGCAGAGCCCAAGGCAGGGCTCAATCCCAGGACCCTGAGATCACAACCTGAGCTGAAATCAAGAGTCAGATGCTTAACCAACTACACCCAGGTGCCCCATATGTTTACATGTTCTTTTCTTTTCTTTTTGTTTAGATTTATCCATTTATTAAAATATTTTATGAAGCAAAACTTTATTAATTTTGAGGACTGGTGTTCCATTTTTGGGGGGGGGGAGGAGGAGGAATAGGCATGCTTTATAGACCTTTTCTTTCTGTTTTTTTTTTTTTTTTTTTTTTTTCTATTACCCCTAACTACCCTAGTTTCCTCCCGCAACCAGACCCTGGCCCTGCTGTTTATTTGCAGGGACCTGTGAGGAAACAAAAAACACAGAAGAGGAAACAGCATGGATTACAGATTAGCAGACAGACAAATGCAATTCCAAAAACCATATAGCCAGTCAGGGTTCTTCACAGGATGGATGGAATGGTGCTCATGGGTTTGTTTGCTTTGGTATTAGTTTCTACCTCTTATGAAGCTAAAATTCTTCCACTTGTGTCCCAAGGGAAGATGATGTTGACCCTAACTGTTTCTTCTGATCATGTTATTTTCAACTCTATATCTGTATAATGTGAGTTCTGAACCACTTTCTATAGGATGGTCATTCTTTATCAGTTTTTGTCAACAATCTTTATATATTATGAGATTTATATACCTTGGAGCTTGTCTCTGGTATAAATAGCAATTGTTTTTCCTACTTATTTCACTCTAGCTTATGTTTTTAAGATGTGCAGATATGTTTGCTGTTTTTTGTTTTGTTTTTTAAGATTTTTTATTTATTTATTCATGAGAGAGAGAGAGAGAGAGACAGAGAGGCAGAGAGAGAGAGAGACAGGCAGAGGGAGAAACAGACTCCATGCAGGGAGCCCGATGTGGGACTGGGACTCGATCCTGAGACTCCAGGGTCAGGCCTTGGGCTGAAGGCGGCACTAAACCGCTGAGCTACCCAGGCTACCCTGTTCGCTGTTTTTATAACAACATTTTTGAAATATTTTCTTAAATGGTTTCTTTTAATGTGTATTTCATAAAAAAGTATTCAAATAATTTTTGTTTCATGTGATTTTTTTTAGGTTGTTACACATGTAAATCCTTGATTCATATGGAGCTTATGTTAGTATATGGTGGGAGTTTCCAAATGTATAGTTTTCCAGATGTCTGCAAAATTATTCCAGTACTATTATAGAAAATTATATCTTCTCACCACAGAATTAAAATGCTACATCTTCCTATATCAATTTATTTTTTCTAGATTTTCTTTACTATTCACATTGGTCTTCTATTTATATACCTAAACCATTCTTTTGTAGTTTTGACCTTTAATAGCTAGTAGGAAGTTAGCCTTAATTGATCTTCTATTTAGTGCTGTCTTATTGTTTTTACAAATTTTTTTTCCTCCTGTGAATTGTTTTCAGTCTCTCCATCCTCACTATCACAACAAAAACAGTTGTTATGTTTAATTGGTTATCCCTAAAAATGTTATGCTCACTGAATGGTCTACCTTTCTGCCATAAATTTTAACTGGTTGTTCTTTGTATATAAATAAATGTCATAATTTATAGCCTACATTATTATTGTGAATGGAGTTCTACTATAATTTTTTCATGGTTATTGGTGTTAGTTATGCGTGAATACTAATTGTTTCTATTAGAAGTACTTGTACTTTTAGTGTCTCCAATTGTTTTATTTTTAAAAATTATATGACATGCATCAAATTATACTGTATGAGAATTATCCATTTGAAATGATTTGAAATTATTCTCTTTATAATGTTCTGGGCGTAGTGCCTTTCTTTCTATAACCCTTTGATAAAAACTCCAATATCTGCTAAGTTTACAGTATGGTTACATTTGTTCTGCTTT
This sequence comes from Canis lupus baileyi, assembly GCF_048164855.1. Lineage (NCBI taxonomy): Eukaryota > Metazoa > Chordata > Mammalia > Carnivora > Canidae > Canis > Canis lupus. The sequence goes on from NC_132849.1 coordinate 19,379,561, forward strand.
TGCAATAACATTGCCATTGTATATTTTTATAGAAATCATCCATATCACATTTTTTCAAGTTTATTTTCAAAACACTATATTCCATTTCTCTATGGCTTTTCCCTCTTGTTTTGTTTAATATCCCCAGTTTGGGGATATGTGCATGTGCAATGAAATTGATCAACTTACATTTTAGAGGAATTGCAAATTTATACACACTACTGTTTAAAAGTGGTTAACCAATAAGTATCTCAAACCATAAACATATTCATATTATTTGTAAAAGTAATACTATTTCTGGGAAGTGATCCCAAGGTAATAAACCAATGTAAGTGAAAACTCTAAAAGTGGAAATGTTCATTTCCCCATTACATATTATAGTGAAAAGTCAGAAACAGTATAAAATATCACTGGCATTCGCAAAACTTGCAACATGTTTGTTTATCAAATAAATGAGGTGGCCTCTATGTTGCGCCTAGGAACTCTAAAGAAAAAGAAATCATTCTAAAAAGAGGAACCAGTCAAAATTGTCTAGCTACATGAAGTGCCCTAGTCATTAGGTAAGAGATGTAACTCTGTAATAAAATGTTTGCTTTTGGTATAAGTGTCCCAGCTGAGCCACTATTGGACAGCAACCTAAGTCACAACACTAAAAGTTTGTCACTAAAAAGCCTCTTAGACTTTGTTGAACAGGTAGTTCTTTCTACGTATGTTTTCAATGGAATATGCACAAAGAGGAGGTTATCTTTCATTTGCTTAACTACCAACAAGAAACTTAGTCATCTTTGGGCTTTCAGAGCCTTATTTAAAGCAGAAATCTTACGGAGATCAGTGGAAAGCTATTACTGGGATATTCATAGATGGTATCAACAGGATCTAGCAGAGACTTCCTTATTAGCATCTAAGCTATACCCTGTGGGCATTCCTTCAATTTCCTTTACAGGAGAATTTTGGAATATATTAAAATGCAGTATCAGGAGAATACTCAAAAAATATTGAAAACTGGAGAAACATAGTTTTTAGAGATTAACTAACTTCCCCAAATGTCACGGAGCTAGCAAAATTAAAATGCTATTTGAACTCATCTTCTCTGCAGAGAAGGCAACAAATTGATATATATATACACCCATACTGGGTGGCTTGCGTTTAAATATATATATATATATATATATATATATATATATATATATATATCACTCAAGTTTTTCTTAAGAAGCCCAATAGTGTTATGATGTGGGAGTGGAGGAAGCTGAACTGATGAACTTGATCTGATTATTTACATCCCATTTCAGAGTGGGGAAAAAATATTAAGGGTAAGACATTTCTTCTTCCTTTCAAATTTTCTTCACACTAATAAACATTCAACAAATTTGTGTTGACGGTTGGCTGATTCTTTGTAACACTGAATTTCAAAGTTTTGTCACCATGGATATAGTAAAGGCTACATTTTCTGTTATATTCAGCTTGTTTCTATATATTAAAGAATTTTTTTCCATTTCATTTGACATTGTTGGTAAATTGCATGCAACCTTATGTTGTGACTTTCTTGATCTTGCACCTACAAGACTAAGCAATTTCCTTACACAACTGGTTGTTTGAACTTTTATTTTGTTTGGTACATTCCTTTTCATTTCAACTACATGAGTGTTTCTTTAAGTGGTCATGTGAATTTCTTCCTTTGTGTGAGTATTTTCATCAAATTACTTTTCAAAAAACATTTATCAATATATTAAGAGATGTGTATCTATCCATATACCCACACATATATGTATTTATGTATATATTTACTTATGTGTTTATGTGTATTAGAGAGATAGATACTGGTAATTAGTGATTGCAACCATATTACATTTAGTAAAATACACTCAAACTGCAGTAAGTTTATCAGAATTTAAACATAAAACTAATGAAGCAATAAGCTTTCCAATTGAGAATTATCATTTATGGATGTCATAATGAATAAAATACTTTTAAAATAGGAGCTTTTTGATGACATTTACTTTTTATATTCAAAACTTCTTGTCTAAATACAGTATCTAAATAATACTCTTTTTTGCATTTAGTATTTGTTCTCACATTATAATATACATTATACATTTCCTCTATGGAAATGTATTCTTTTCAAAAAAGAATGCATTGTCTGCTCAAATGTTTTTTAAACTCTTAAGTATTTGGTAAGCACTGCACCTTGTACTTTATTTTTATCGCATATTCTGCACACACACAGAGTAGGTGTTAAATGAATAGTTATTCATTGTTAAATTAAACTATATAATTAATCAGAAAACTGCATTTACCAACTATGTTGAACATTTAGGATTATATTATATGTAATACTATCTTATACTAGAGTTAGTTATAACTTCTACCTGTACTAAATGTATATTCTCATTATCATAACCATTTATAGAATCATTATAATAAAACATATTATTTAGATATTTTAAGGAAATGTAAGATGTGCCATGAGTATGTTATCTTTAATGCAGAATTTGCTTAATGAAAGGTTATAACTAGGTAGCTTATCTATTATTTTGCATTATCTGTTCCTCTGAACATTTCATCAGTAGAATATATTATTTGCATAATAATGAGGATACATACTCTGAGATATGCATTATCACTTTTGCATATTTGCTTTCTTTTCCACATCTTTCTAGCCCAGGCTTCCTCCATAAATATGTATATTTCTATTGTGAAGAATAGGAAATATTTATGCATTGGAATTCCTCTCAATAATACTCTAACGCTTTCTCAATTTTAAGTAATAGATTATTTTATCTTTAAATAATCAGAATGGAATGGTTTTTAAAACACTTATAGATGAAAACAATTTGCAAACTCTCTGAAAACAAAGAGATGCAAAAGCAATCTGGAAAACCGTGCAGTGGGGGCATATAAGTAATACAAATAATCCTAAAGCAAAGGGAGACTTCTAAAATATGTTCTTAGCAATATTAAGATTCAAAGGCAGGATTCCTAAACAACCATTTGGAAGAATAGAGTTAAGTGGGGCTTATGAAAATAGGAAAAACTCAAAAAGTTTAACGGTTCCAGACAATATGGAAGATAGAATGGGCTGCTCTCTGTATTCCCCTAAAATCAGCTGTGGGAAAAATACAGAAATTACAGGGAAGGTTTTATACAAGAAATGACATTAAAATTTTGAAAAACTCCTGGGAAGGACAGAGTATTATGAACTCACGAGGGAATAGATGGTATTGTCTTGGGAAGAGAATACCTTAAAGGAAACATTTAAGTTGTACTGTTGTCACACTCCTAAATTATTTGGAAAAACCTTTAACTGACCTATCACAACAGAAATGATCAGCATCCGGCCTAAGCTACGCAATGTGAATGGGGTAATTCTGGGTTGGCACAAAACCTTTTTCGGGATGAAGAGCTATAAAAAGATGTATGACTGACTATTTGATTGACATTGACAATTTATTTTGCTCTCACTTCAAATTTCCAGCATAGTACATTAAACTGTGGAAATTGAATAGTGTGTTTTCCAACCCCAGTTCCTTTGCGTTTAAAGGTTCACTCATTACAAGAATCATTGCCTAATGAAGTAACAACATTTAGAGGTGATCATCAGCAGTTTTTTTTTTTTTTTTAAGATTTTATTTATTCATGAGAGACAGAGAGAGAGAGAGGAAGATACATAGGCAGAGGGAGAAGCAGGCTCCATGCAGGAAGCCCGACGTGGGACTGGATCCCGACACTCCAGGATCACTCCCGAGTTTGAAGGCAGAAGCTAAACCGCTGAGCCACCCAGGGATCCCCATCAGCAGTTTTACGTGGCCTCTCTCTCAACCCCATTAAGAGGGCTATAGTCTTTCATACGAACTGTACTTTTCCATTACATGTTACCAGACAAGAAAGCTGATACTGTCAACAATTCAGCTTATTTGCCAAAATAACTACATACCTCACAATTTCAATTACTATAAAAGGATGACTCAGGTACAAAATGAACCAGAATTATTAGGATAGAAAAATCTAGAAATTAAAATAGCCACACAAAACTCCAGAATGTAATGCACAGCATGTAGATGATGTAGCTTTCTGAGATGTAAAGTAAACCAGAGGCAAGCTTGGAAGAAGTAGCCACTGTGTTAATGGGCATCAGTAACTACTAGCTGCGTTTCTCAGATTACTTCGTAAGATATGATGTCAGGCTAAAATTGACTAATTCCAAACACAAAAGAAATGAAAAATAGAGACAGTATAGAAATGTGTGCAATGAAGAGATAGAAAAGCTGAATGCGGGGATCCCTGGGTGGCTCAGCGGTTTGGCACCTGCCTTTGGCCCAGGGCATGATCCCAGAGTCCTGGGATCGAGTCCCACGTCAGGCTCCCTGCATGGAGCCTGCTTCTCCCTCTGCCTATGTCTCTGCCTCTCTCTCTCTCTCTCTCTCTGTCTATCATGAATAAATAAAAAATAAAAATAAATTTAAAAAAGTAGTATAATACAGTATTTAAAAAAAAAAAGCTGAATGCTTCTGGACCCCAATGAGCAAGAAATTCCATTTTTTTTCTTTTTTTTTTTAATTTATTTTTTATTGGTGTTCAACTTACTAACATACAGAATAACCCCCAGTGCCCGTCACCCATTCACTCCCACCCCACGCCCTCCTCCCCTTCTACCACCCCTAGTTCGTTTCCCAGAGTTTGCAGCCTTTACGTTCTGTCTCCCTTTCTGATATTTCCCACACATTTCTTCTCCCTTCCCTTATATTCCCTTTCACTATTATTTATATTCCCCAAATGAATGAGAACATATAATGTTTGTCCTTCTCCGACTGGCTTACTTCACTCAGCATAATACCCTCCAGTTCCATCCACGTTGAAGCAAATGGTGGGTATTTGTCATTTCTAATAGCTGAGTAATATTCCATTGTATACATAAACCACATCTTCTTTATCCATTCATCTTTCTTTGGACACCGAGGCTCCTTCCACAGTTTGGCTATTGTGAACATTGCTGCTATAAACATCGGGGTGCAGGTGTCCCGGCGTTTCATTGCATTTGTATCTTTGGGGTAAATCCCCAACAGTGCAATTGCTGGGTCGTAGGGCAGGTATATTTTTAACTGTTTGAGGAACCTCCACACAGTTTTCCAGAGTGGCTGCACCAGTTCACATTCCCACCAACAGTGTATGAGGGTTCCTTTTTCTCCGCATCCTCTCCAACATTTGTTGTTTCCTGCCTTGTTAATTTTCCCCATTCTCACTGGTGTGAGGTGGTATCTCATTGTGGTTTTGATTTGTATTTCCCTGATGGCAAGTGATGCAGAGCATTTTCTCATATGCATGTTGGCCATGTCTATGTCTTCCTCTGTGAGATTTCTGTTCATGTCTTTTGCCCATTTCATGATTGGATTGTTTGTTTCTTTGGTGTTGAGTTTAATAAGTTCTTTATAGATCTTGGAAACTAGCCCTTTATCTGATATGTCATTTGCAAATATCTTCTCCCATTCTGTAGGTTGTCTTTGAGTTTTGTTGACTGTATCCTTTGCTGTGCAAAAGCTTCTTATCTTGATGAAGTCCCAATAGTTCATTTTTGCTTTTGTTTCTTTTGCCTTCGTGGATGTATCTTGCAAGAAGTCACTATGGCCGAGTTCAAAAAGGGTGTTGCCTGTGTTCTTCTCTAGGATTTTGATGGAATCTTGTCTCACATTTAGATCTTTCATCCATTTTGAGTTTATCTTTGTGTATGGTAAAAGAGAGTGGTCTAGTTTCATTCTTCTGCATGTGGATGTCCAATTTTCCCAGCACCATTTATTGAAGAGACTGTCTTTCTTCCAATGGATAGTCTTTCCACCTTTATCGAATATTAGTTGCCCATAAAGTTCAGGCTCCACTTCTGGATTCTCTATTCTGTTCCACTGATCTATGTGTCTGTTTTTGTGCCAGTACCACACTGTCTTGATGACCACAGCTTTGTAGTACAACCTGAAATCTGGCATTGTGATGCCCCCAGATATGGTTTTCTTTTTTAAAATTCCCTTGGCTATTCGGGGTCTTTTCTGATTCCACACAAATCTTAAAATAATTTCTTCTAACTCTCTGAAGAAAGTCCATGGTATTTTGATAGGGATTGCATTAAACATGTACATTGCCCTGGGTAACACTGACATTTTCACAATATTAATTCTGCCAATCCATGAGCATGGAATATTTTTCCATCTCTTTGTGTCTTCCTCAATTTCTTTCAGAAGTGTTCTATAGTTTTGAGGGTATAGATCCTTTACCTCTTTGGTTAGGTTTATTCCTAGGTATCTTATGCTTTTGGGTGCAATTGTAAATGGGATTGACTCCTTAATTTCTCTTTCTTCAGTCTTATTGTGTATAGTGTATAGAAATGCCACTGACTTCTGGGCATTGGTTTTGTATCCTGCCACGCTACCGAATTGCTGTATGAGTTCTAGCAATCTTGGGGTGGAGACTTTTGGGTTTTCTATGTAGAGTATCATGTCATCGGCAAAGAGGGAGAGTTTGACTTCTTCTTTGCCAATTTGAATGCCTTTAATGTCTTTTTGTTGTCTGATTGCTGAGGCTAGGACTTCCAGTACTATGTTGAACAGCAGTGGTGAGAGTGGACATCCCTGTCTTGTTCCTGATCTTAGGGGAAAGGCTCCCAGTGCTTCCCCATTGAGAATGATATTTGCTGTGGGCTTTTCATAGATGGCTTTTAAGATGTCGAGGAATGTTCCCTCTATCCCTACACTCTGAAGAGTTTTGATCAGGAATGGATGCTGTATTTTGTCAAATGCTTTCTCTGCATCCAATGAGAGGATCATATGGTTCTTGGTTTTTCTCTTGCTGATATGATGAATCACATTGATTGTTTTACGGGTGTTGAACCAGCCTTGTGTCCCAGGGATAAATCCTACTTGGTCATGGTGAATAATTTTCTTAATGTACTGTTGGATCCTATTGGCCAGTATCTTGTTGAGAATTTTTGCATCCATGTTCATCAGGGATATTGGTCTGTAATTCTCCTTTTTGGTGGGGTCTTTGTCTGGTTTTGGAATTAAGGTGATGCTGGCCTCATAGAACGAATTTGGAAGTACTCCATCTCTTTCTATCTTTCCAAACAGCTTTAGGAGAATAGGTATGGTTTCTTCTTTAAACGTTTGATAAAATTCCCCTGGGAAGCCATCTGGCCCTGGACTCTTGTGTCTTGGGAGGTTTTTGATGACTGCTTCAATTTCCTCCCTGGTTATTGGCCTGTTCAGGTTTTCTATTTCTTCCTGTTCCAGTTTTGGTAGTTTGTGGTTTTCCAGGAATGCGTCCATTTCTTCTAGATTGCCTAATTTATTGGTGTATAGCTGTTCATAATATGTTTTTAAAATCGTTTGTATTTCCTTGGTGTTGGTAGTGATCTCTCCTTTCTCATTCATAATTTTGTTAATTTGAGTCTTCTCTCTCTTCTTTTTAATAAGGCTGGCTAATGGTTTATCTATCTTATTAATTCTTTCAAAGAACCAACTCCTGGTTCTGTTGATCTGTTCCACAGTTCTTCTGGTCTCGATTTCGTTGAGTTCTGCTCGAATCTTTATTAACTCCCTTCTTCTCTTGGGTGTAGGATCTATTTGCTGTTTTTTCTCTAGCTCCTTTATGTTTAAGGTTAGCTTTTGTATTTGAGTTCTTTCCAGTTTTTGAATGGATGCTTGTATTGCGATGTATTTCCCCCTTAGGACTGCTTTTGCTGCATCCCAAAGATTTTGAACGGTTGTATCTTCATTCTCATTAGTTTCCATGAATCTTTTTAATTCTTCCTTAATTTCCTGGTTGACCCTTTTATCTTTTAGCAGGATGGTCCTCAACCTCCATGTGTTTGAGGTCCTTCCAAACTTCTTGTTGTGATTTAGTTCTAATTTCAAGGCATTATGGTCTGAGAATATGCAGGGGACAATCCCAATCTTTTGGTATCGGTTCAGACCCGATTTGTGACCCAATATGTGGTCTATTCTGGAGAAAGTTCCATGTGCGCTTGAGAAGAATGTGTATTCAGTTGAGTTTGGATGTAAAGTTCTGTAGATATCTGTGAAATCCATCTGGTCCAGTGTATCATTTAAAGATCTCGTTTCTTTGGAGATGTTGTGCTTAGAAGACCTATCGAGTATAGAAAGAGCTAGATTGAAGTCACCAAGTATAAGTGTATTATTATCTAAGTATTTCTTCACTTTGGTTAATAATTGATTGATATATTTGGCAGCTCCCACATTCGGGGCATATATATTGAGGATTGTTAAGTCCTCTTGTTGAATAGATCCTTTAAGTATGATATAGTGTCCCTCTTCATCTCTCACTACAGTCTTTGGGGTAAATTTTAGTTTATCTGATATAAGGATGGCTACCCCTGCTTTCTTTTGAGGACCATTTGAATGGTAAATGGTTCTCCAACCTTTTATTTTCAGGCTGTAGGTGTCCTTCTGTCTAAAATGAGTCTCTTGTAGACAGCAAATAGATGGGTCCTGCTTTTTTATCCAGTCTGAAACCCTGCGCCTTTTGATGGGGTCATTAAGCCCGTTCACATTCAGAGTTACTATTGAGAGATATGAGTTTAGTGTCATCATGATATCTATTCAGTCCTTGTTTTTGTGGACTGTTCCACTGAACTTCTTCTTAAAGGGGAATTTTAAGAGTCCCCCTTAAAATTTCTTGCAGAGCTGGTTTGGAGGTCACATATTCTTTTAGTTGCTGCCTGTCTTGGAAGCTCTTTATCTCTCCTTCCATTTTGAATGAGAGCCTTGCTGGATAAAGTATTCTTGGTTGCATGTTCTTCTCATTTAGGACCCTGAATATATCCTGCCAGCCCTTTCTGGCCTGCCAGGTCTCTGTGGAGAGGTCTGCTGTTACCCTAATACTCCTCCCCATAAAAGTCAGGGATTTCTTGTCTCTTGCTGCTTTAAGGATCTTCTCTTTATCTTTGGAATTTGCAAGCTTCACTATTAAATGTCGAGGTGTTGAACGGTTTTTATTGATTTTAGGGGGGGATCTCTCTATTTCCTGGATCTGAATGCCAGTTTCCCTTCCCAGATTAGGAAAGTTTTCAGCTAGAATTTGTTCAAATACATATTCTGGCCCTCTGGCCCTTTCGGCGCCCTCGGGAACCCCAATTAAACGTAGGTTTTTCTTCCTCAGGCTGTCGTTTATTTCCCTTAATCTATCTTCATGGTCTTTTAATTGTTTGTCTCTTTTTTTCCTCAGTTTCCCTCTTTGCTATCAACTTGTCTTCTATGTCACTCACTCGTTCTTCCACCTCGTTAACCCTCGTCGTTAGGACTTCTAGTTTGGATTGCATCTCATTCAATTGATTTTTAATTTCTGCCTGATTAGCTCTAAATTCTGCAGTCATGAAGTCTCTTGAGTCCTTTATACTTTTTTCTAGAGCCACCAGTAGCTGTATAATAGTGCTTCTGGATTGGCTTTCTGACATTGAATTGTAATCCAGATTTTGTAACTCTGTGGGAGAGAGGACTGTTTCTGATTCTTTCTTTTGAGGTGAGGTTTTCCTTCTAGTCATTTTGCTCAGTGCAGAGTGGCCAAAAGCAAGTTGTATTGGGAAAAGGAGAAAAAGAGAGGAGAGAAAGAAGGAAAGAAAAGAGAAAGAGAAAAAAAAGGAAGAAAAAAAACGAAAATGAAAAAAAAAAGGGAAGAAGAGAAAGAAAAAGAAAGGAGAAAAAAGGGGGGGTGGGGGAAGGAAACAAATCAAAAAGCAAAACAAATCAAAACAGAACAAAAAAAAAAAAAAAAAAAAAGAACCACGGGGGAGTATCTTCTGATTCTGTGTACTTTAGGTCCCTTGGCTTCCCCTGGAAGTTGTCAGTCAGTCTAGCTGGTCTTCTGGGGGAGGGGCCTGCTGTGCTGATTTTCAGGTGTTAGCAGTTGGGGGAGCCGCTCTGCCCCTGCCTGGTGCACGGCTCAGTGGGGGTTGTTTACCCCGTGAGGCTGCAGGAGGAACAGCCCCAGTGGCGGGGCCAGCTCTGCAGCCCTGGAGTCAGCCCCCGCAGTAGCTCCGGAGCTCTCTGTCTGCAGAGTCTGGAGGCTCTGCGGCGGGGCCGCTGATCTGCTCAGCTGGGGCAGGAGCGTCCTCGCTGTCCTGGGCCCTCCCAGCCTCTGCCTGTCCTGGTGGAGGCCGGATCCTGGGCTGTGTCCCAGCGCCCTGTGCTCCGGAGCCTGCGCTGGTGGATTCGCGCTCCTGGGCCGCCGCCGCGCAGCCCCCTCCGCGGAGCCGCCCCCGAGCCCCCCGAGCTGCTCCTGGAACCGCGCAGCCCCCTCCGCACGGAGCCGCCCCCGAGCCCCCCGAGCTGCTCCAGGTGCCGCCGGGTCCCGCCGGGTCCCGCCGTGCGCGCTGCAGCCCTTAGGGAGCTCGGCGCACTCTCCCGGGGCGCAGGTGTCTGTTAGTGTCCCCGGGAGCCCGAGGGCATCCCCGCCCTCCTGGGTCCTGCTCCACCTCCCTGCGAGCCCCTTTCCGCCCGGGAAGGTCGGTGCAGCTCCTGCTCCTCCGGGACGGGGCTCTCCTGTCCTGGGGACACTCGCCCCGGCCTCAGCCCGGCTCCTCGCGGGGCCCCTCCCCCTTGGAGGCCTTTGTTTCTTTACTTCTTTTTCCCCGTCTTCCTACCTTGATAGAAGCGCGAACTCTTCTCACTGTAGCCTTCCAGCTGGTCTCTCTTTAAATCTCAGGCCGAATTGATAGATTTTCAGGATAACTTGAAGGTTTTCTAGGTAATTTGGTGGAGACAGGTGATTTGGAGACCCTACTCTTCTGCCATCTTGCTCCTCTCCCCCGGAAATTCCATTTTTTATAAAAGATTTAAATGGCAAAAAGTCCCTTTAGTACTTTTCAACTAATGGCAGTAATTTAGCCCATTGGTAAAGATCAGATTAAGGATGTGCCTTTCCACCCAAGCCAATTGCTTCAAATGGCCACCATTAAGTTGAGTACTGTGGGCAAGGAAGTAAAGAAATAAGCCATTTTTAAGAACTGTATCTAGGAACGAAGTTTAGCTATAGTTACTGATTCATGAAACTATAAGAAAATAGATCAGAAGTCTACTTTGTTTTTGAGAAAATTGTACTAATAAAGAAGCAAATAATCTGATCTGAAGATTTTTCAAATATTTAAATTAAAAAAAAAAAAAAATACCCAGGCCTTCTCAATTTCCCTGGCAGGAGGAGGACCGCACTAACAATGCAGCCCTCAAGGAGGACAGATTTTCCAATATTCACTTTACACGAGGTCAGAAAAATAATGAACAAGGAACGGTATTTCAGAATGTGGAGACGGTACACAGAAAGGATGGGACCAGCTTCAAAGTTGTTCAAGCTGTGTGGTGATTCAGGGCCCCTTGATGGGTTTAATGCTCTTTTGTTACAATCTTGAAAGTTATAGTTTTATCTTCAAACCTGTGTTTTGTAAATGAAATGTCTGATGGGGCGTCCACATGGGCAGAGAAGTGATGCATACATCTGTTCTGCCGTCCCGTTCCTGAGGATATAGTAATTGAAATGCCCCATGAGTACACAATTCCAGTGGACTTAAGATTTGTGGGCATTTTGCAAGAATCAAAGTAGGGCTGACTATATACACTTTGCTGGACTCAGTGCAACATAAAAACATAGCGCTTCTTATTCACTATTCACGGTAGGCACATTATATTTACTACTGAGTAAACAGGGGCACTAACAGTCCCAGAAAGTCATGCTTTCCATTTAAACCAGAGTTTCCTTCAAATGCAAGGAAGTAAAGGCATTCTAAGATACATGAATGATCAAGGAATCCCCTTTAACCTTTCTGGTTCTTGTTAAATTCCATTAGTCAAACACATACACCAGTGAGAATGGGGAAAATTAACAGGGCAGGAAACCACAAATGTTGGAGAGGATGCGGAGAAAAGGGAACCCTCTTGCACTGTTGGTGGGAATGTGAACTGGTGCAGCCACTCTGGAAAACTGTGTGGAGGTTCCTCAAAGAGTTAAAAATAGACCTGCCCTATGACCCAGCAATTGTACTGCTGGAGATTTACCCCAAAGATACAGATGCAGTGAAACGCCGGGACACCTGCACCCCGATGTTTCTAGCAGCAATGTCCACAATAGCCAAACTGTGGAAGGAGCCTCGGTGTCCATCGAAAGATGAATGGATAAAGAAGCTGTGGTCTATGTATACAATGGAATATTCCTCAGCCATTAGAAACGACAAATACCCACCATTTGCTTCGACGTGGATGGAACTGGAGGGTATTATGCTGAGTGAAATAAGTCAATCGGAGAAGGACAAACGTTATATGGTCTCATTCATTTGGGGAATATAAAAAATAGTGAAAAGGGAATAAAGGGGAAAGGAGAGAAAACGAGTGGGAAACATCAGAGAGGGAGACAGAACATGAGACACTCCTAACTCTGGGAAATGAACAAAGGGTGGTGGAAAGGGAGGTGGGCAGGGCATGGGGGTGGCTGGGTGACGGGCACTGAGGGAGGCACTTGATGGGATGAGCACTGGGTGTTATGCTATATATTGGCAAACTGAACTCCAATAAAAAAAAAAAAGAAAAAGAAAACAATGCCATGAAAATAAAAGGAAGAAAGGGAAACAATATTTTTTTGTAGTACATTAGGAGAAATACTTCACTGTATGTCAGGTATTCTTATATTTAATAAAGTAGAAATATGTAATATAACCTAAAGCCCTCCAGTAATGTCAAATTCTGCAAATGTCAAAGAAACAGACCGGGGCAGCCTGGGTGGCTCAGCGATTAAGCACCTGCCTTTGGCCCAGGGTGTAATCCTGGAGTCCCAGGATCGAGTCCCACATCGGGCTCCCTGCATGGAGCCTGCTTTTTCCTCTGCCTGTGTCTCTCTGCCTCTCTGTGTCTCATGAATAAATAAATAAAATCTTAAAAAAAAAAAAAAGGAAACAGACCCTTTCTATAGAGAACAAACAGGGTTGCCAGAGGAGAGGCAGAGGCGGAGGCAGGGTTTGGGGGATCAGGAGGGAAGGGTTAAATAGGTGATGGAGATTAAAGAGTACAGTTATCCTGGTGAGCACTGAATGAGGCACAGAATTGTTGAATAACTATATTATACACCTAAAACTACTATAACACTGTATGTTAACTATACTGGAATCAAAATAAAAAAACTTTTTTTTTTTTTAATTCCACAAATGTCAATATCAAAAAGCCTGTGAGCTAATCAGACTGTCCTATATTTTTCTAGTGCTATCTTGGAAAAGTTATATTTTAAAAGTTGTACTTAATTTAATGTTATTTATAATAACCTTACATATTTGGGAGAGAAAACTGAAGCCTAAGAGTTTATCTTATTATTATAAAAATGATATAAGCACATTTGTACACAAAATCAGCTGAATTGAACCAGTTCAGCTTTTTTACAAACAAGATAACTTTCCTTATTGTATCATAATGGATTTACTTATTTGAAAAAATATTATGTATTCCTGGGAAATGGTAGTTCTGTGCAGCAAGGATACAGAGCAGTTCTAGGAGAGAGAATGAGAAGAGAAACAATGAGGAGAATGCATTGGTTATATAATCATATTTATCAGTGTTATTAAAATATTGGATAATGTGTATATAAAATTAAAGGAAAGTTGTTTCCCTTTATCACTTTTTTATTAGATAATGAAATTCAAATTATTTATGAAAAATAGCATTTTATCTTGAGTCAATAAGACAGAAACTTGACTGATGTATTTATGTACTGCCCAGGTATAGTTCACAAGAAAAAAGATAAAATGCACAACTTATTGACATACTAAAATGTGATTCTAATTTTAACTAATTATTTTCAATATACTACAATTCTTCTAGGTAATGACTTTGAAGGATATCATGTGATTTCTTGTAACTTTAGCTAGAAAATGGTTTGCAACTGAAAATGTGGTACATATTTTTGTGCCTCTGTGCATCATTTGTACTTAATCTTTCTTTTTCAAAACTTAAATAACTAAAATGATTTTGTATGAATTGGTTAGGAAACAGGTTTGGAAATAATGAACCTTGATAAGCAAAACTCTAGGGGGAAGGAAGGAAGTACAGTCATATGAGAAATTACCTTTCTAATAGCGGCTTTTTAATATGCCATAGGCAACTGTCAGTTTAAAGAAAATGGAGAGCACACTTTTATTTATTTATTGGCTACTGGGATCATATAAAAGAGCTTCTAGGGCAGCCCCGGTGGCGCAGCGGTTTAGCGCCGCCTGCAGCCCAGGGAGTGAATCCTGGAGACCGTGGATCGAGTCCCACGTCGGGCTCCCTGCATGGAGCCTGCTTCTCCCTCTGTGTCTCTGCCTCTCTCTCTCTCCCTCTCTCTCTGTCTCTATGAATAAATTAATAAAATCTTAAAAAAAATAAAGTTAAATTAAAAAAAAAGAGCTTCTAAAGTAAGTTACAAAATAGTTTCTAAAGTTACAGATTTGTGTGTTTCATAAGTTTTGTAAGTGTGCATGCACACACGTAAGTCAACATATAAGAGTGAATAAATATATAAATGTTTATATATATATGTAAACATATAAGTACTGACAGTAGAGATGCTTTATAACTTTTGTGATAAGTTCTAGTCTCTATTATATGATACTCCTTGAACATGTATTTGGGAGACTTCTCCATGTTAGTATACTTTCTAATAGCTGCTTTGTACATTTTGATATAAAAATGCCAGTTTCATGGAACCATTCTTCGATAGACGGAGATTTGTTTCTTATTACTACTGAAGGCAGAACTTAAATGAAAATTATTGTAGCATCTAATTGTACGCAAATGGAATTGTAGATGGCAATCAATGGCAATACTGGACCTGGACATTAGCCAACATATTTCTGAATTTTTGAGTGCCAAAAATTTATGCATAGAGTATTTATATTTGACTGTATACATTCTATATAAGTTGAAAACTTGTTCATACAACAAATAAGTCATAATGATGAAAGGTACGTCATTAGGAATACAGTCTGTGATACTAACTAAAAGTGTGGTATGGTGACAGATGGTAACTAAACTTGTGATGAGCACAGGGTAATGTTTTGACTTGTTGAATCACTATGTCCTACTCCTGAAACCAATGTAACTATACTCAAACTTAAAATTTCTTTTAAAAATTTAAAAAGTAAAAGGATGAAAACTTTTCTTTTCTTTTCTTTTTTTTTGATGAAAACTTTTCTATGTTAAGGCTGTAACAAAAAAAAAAAGGCTGTAACAATACTTATTTACAACTTTTTGGTATGGTTGTAGATTTTGGTGGTGTACAAAAGAATACAATAGACATCAGAGTTTATAGGCTTCAAATTTTACATAAATTATTCCCTTGGTGTATTGACTCGTAAAAAAGAAATTCTGGAGCACACATTGATAGTATTGATGTGTTAACGAACTACCTCTCCAGATATTTTGTGAAATAATTGTGTTCTATCAAAAAAAAAAAAAAAAACCACGACTTTTTTATTGTTTCTCAAAATTTTAAAGATAAATTTATTTTGGGGGAGGGTTATTTTTAAATTTTTTTAAGTTTTAAAGTTTTTATTTTAATTCCAGTTAAGATAAAATGCATATTAGTTTCAGGTGTACAATGTAGTAATTGAATGCTTCCATATAACACCCTGTGCTCATCACAGTGTACTCTTTAATACCCATCTCCCATTTAACCCATTCCTCTGCCCAAATCCACTCCAGCAACTCTTATATATTCTCCAGAGTTAAGAGTCTGTTTTATGGTTTGCTTCTCTCTCTCTCTCTTTCCCCCATGTACATCTGCTTTGTTTCTTAAATTCCACAGATGAGTGAAATCATGTGATATTTTTTTCACAATACTATTTCCTTGTTTATTATCTTTTTTTCCATCAGAATGAAAAATGCCCCTTTGTGGGCAGGGGCCTCCGTCTGTATTCCCCATACCTAGAATTGTGCCTGTACACAATGGGTGTTCAATAAATATTTTTATTACAGACTGAATGGTTTGAGTGAATCAGATCTGTGGGGCTTCTGTAGAGTCCAAGAGAGGTGAGAGGGCGCTGTGGCGGAGGGGGGGGGGGACCTCATTCCCTGCAACCTCCTTCACCTTTCCGTGTTGAAAACTCGGGGAAACCGGGTTCCATCAGCTGGGTGACAGCGTCAGTGGGCTGCAGAGATACCCAAGGCATCCTTCTTTGACTGACTTATTTCACTTAGCATAATGCTGTCTAGCTCTATCCATATCATTGCAAATCTTTTTCTTAAAGATATTTATTTATTTATTCATAGAGACACACAGAGAGAGAGAGAGAGAGGCAGAGACACAGGCAGAGGGAGAAGCAGGCTCCATGCAGGGAGCCCGACGTGGGACTCGATCCCGAGGCTCCAGGATCACACCCCAGGCTCCAGGTGGCGCTAAACTGCTATGCCACAGGGGCTGCCCATATCATTGTAAATCTTAATGGTTGAGTAGTACTCTACTGTATGTGTGTCTGTGTGTATATCTATATGTATATATTTGTATTTAAATATATTTATGATATATAAATATATTAACATATGTTTATAAATTAAATATACATTTATAATCTATAATATATTAATATTTATATATAAATTTATATATATACACACGGGCTGTTTCAATAATTGGCTATTGTAGATAATGCTGCTAAAAATGCTGAGTGCATAACACCCTTTTGAATTAGTATTGTATTCTTTGGGTAAAAACTTAGTGCAATTGCTGGATCTTAAAGTGTGTACCACCTCAAATGGGCTTTCCTGCATACTCCAGTAAGATTTGGGGAGCAAGGGGGAACAGATATAAGCATTAAGCTCATGCTCCCTCTGTGCCATGAGTAATAAAGTATTTTGTCTTTTATCCAGGAGTCTCATATCTTTTGCTAGCATCTGTGAAATTTAGTTTGCCCATGATGTAAAATGTCAGACCCTTTGCATAATCCTTGATAGTAAACATTCATCAAAAGTGATGTGAGGATTATAAAATAATGTTTGGGAGCCATTTCAAGGTAATAAACATAAACAATTATTAACTCAATTTCTGGCACATGTCCCCTCCTTGGAGGATGATGATTGGGCTAAAAGTTCTAAGCTTCTAATCATAGCTTGGTTTTTCTGGTGACTATCTCCTGTCTAAAGCTATCTAGGAGCCTACCCAGGATCAGTTTGTTAGAACAAAGATATTCTTATGACCCAAGAAATTCCAAGGAATTTAGGAACTATGTATCAAGAACTGGGATCAATGACCCAATATTAGAACAAAAGATGCTCCTATGACCCCTATTACTCAGGAAATTACAAAGATTTTAGAAGTTCTGTATTAGAAATTGGAAGCAGAGACCAAATATATATTTTATTTATATTTATAGGTTCAATATAGGAAAATAAGTCTCATATCTAATAATTTAAATTACATGACTTTAATGAGTATTTAACCTATAATATTCAATTACCATAATCACTTATTTGGAAAGTACTATTATCATTTGTACTTTTACAAATATACTAATATACTTTTAAGAAATGCTAAGGCATGAAAGCTTAAAGTTACTTGCTCATATCTATAAAGTGGCTGAACAGAATTCCCATCTAAGTAGTTTGACTCCAGAGTTCACAATTTTTAACATTATATCTACATTACTGTAGTGATATCTATAATATTTTGGGTAAAAATCATTATGGATTATTTTATAAGCAACACACTGATTCTTTAGATATATGCTTTTCCTGGTTCCACTTCATATCATATAGCGATAGCTGAATTTACTCACTTGAACAGAAAAGAATAATTTTAAAATACAAAAAGGTTGCCAGTAGTATTAATAATTTCCTGAAAGTGCTATAAAACCTGACTCTAAAGAAATTGTTTTGATATACATGCTATGTTTATTACTTTACAAAGAAAGATCACTTATAAGAACATCAGAGAATGCTAATTTAATTTGTATATAACACAAAGATATAAATGAGTTTGTAGATTAAAATAAATTTATGTCTGGAGGACTCATTAAAAGTAATTTGTTATTTTTTCATCTTAATGAATTGTACTAATAGCAATAATTATACAACCTATAGTGTGCTATGATCAATGACAGTTCACTTTTTCTATAAAGTATTTTAAGAGAAAGCAGCAGATCAAAATGTTCATATCGATGCAAAATGTTTTTAATACATTAATGTTCATATGCATAAAAATATATAGGCTTGTGATGTTATCATGCAAGAAATAACCAGACTAGGGTATGTTTTTCCAGCCACTGGCTTAGTCTTCCAAATTTATAATGAGATTGACAAGAAATATAAAATAAGTAAAAAATCTCTATCAGTGAAACAGACTAAATTCTCCCCACACATTTGCCATTTAAAAATTATTCCCAGATACACAGATGGCCAACAGACACATGAAAAAATGCTCAAAAAATGCTCATCACTAATTATCAGGGAATTGCAAATGAAAACCTGAATGAGATATGACTTCCAACAAAGTTGGCAGACACATTTCCCAATTCAAAAATTTCTACAAATTACATTATTCAAGACAGTATATTGCCATAAGGGTAGAGACATAGTTTACACCTTCTCTTGATGAACAATGTTGTAGACATTACTATTCAAATGAAAATAAAAGAAAAAATTACTAGAAACTTGATATAATGTAGAAACAAATATATCAAATAAGGAATGTCTAGGTGGCTCAGCGGTTGAGTGTCTGCCTTTACCACAGGGTGTGATCCCAGAGTCTTGGGATTGAGTTCCACAACCAGCTCCTTGTGTGGAGCCTGATTCTCCCTCTGCCTATGTCTCTGCCTCTTTTTCTCTGTGTCTTTCATGAATAAATAAGTAAAATCTTAAAAATATATATCTCAATATACAAATAAAGAAGATATTAATTCTGAAATGATCTATTCCATAGATCTGGAAAAAGTTGAGGAAATAGTTTTGAATTCTCAGAAGAATAGGTAATTGATTAAGTGATATGGGGAATGATTTGAAAGGCTTTCTCAGAATTCACAGGACAAGATGAAAATTAACAGAAAAAAGATTCAAGTGTATTTATGGAGGCTGCAAACCAGCGATTTAAAATGCAGATTGCTGGTGATTACAGATAGAACAGAACAAATAGGGCAGAAGTGGTAGCCAAAATTATATGGTGGATCTGTTTTCTAGACCAAAAAAAAAAAAAAAAAAAATACACTGCATGTGTAATGAAAGGGTTCACTATGGTCTCTGTAACATCATTCTCAAGACACTTATATGTAAACAAATAGGAGTGGGGGAGAAACTACACTCCATAAAATGTTAAAAAGCAAAGTCAAAAATAAAGGTTAACTTTATACTTACAATAACAAATAAAAAAAATAACAAATAAACTGAGATTTCTCACATTTTCTGTTCAAACCCAAATGACCAAAAAAAAAAAGTATAAAGCAATTTAACTTTAAAAATAAAAGCTTAGCCAGATAATTTTCTGTGCAGTCATATTTTCTTAAAAGATAAAAGCCATTCAAAGTAAAAAACTCAAGAAAAATGTGAACCTATTTCCTTTCTTAAAATATTCTATAAAAAGGGGCACCTGGGTGGCTCAGTCTGTTAAGTGTCTGCCTTTGGCTCAGGTCATGATTCCAGTCCTAAAATTGAGCCCCATTTCAGGCTCCCTGCTCAGGGTGGAGTCTCCTTATCCCTCTCCTCCCTGCTTGTGTTCTCTCTCTCTCTCTCATACATACATACATAAAATCTTTAAAAAATATATGAATTCCTTAAGTGCCCATTCCAACCAATTGACAAAAAGCAAATTAAAACTTACAAATGGGGAGACAGGGCAGGATGGCAGGAGAGTATGGTCTTCAACTCACCAACTTGGTCCCACCAACTTACCTAGATAACTTTCAAATCCTCCTGAACACCTACGAATCCGACCTGATATTTAAAGAGAGAACAGCCAGAATGGTACAGAGAAGTGTTTTGCTTCTAACAAGGTAGGAAGGTGGAAAAAAATAAAATAAAAAAGAATCAAGTGGAGGAGGGGCCCTGCGAGGAGCCGGGCAAAGGCTGGGTGGTGAAAGCCTCTGGGCAGGAAAGCCCAGCCCCAGAGAAGTGGGAACTTTAAAAAGTCTGCACCAGATTCTTTCCCAATGGAAAGGCGCTTAGCAGGGAAATTGGGCAGAACTGCAGGCGGGGCAGCGGAGCCTCCAGGTTCCCGGAGTCCCTAGTAGAGGAAGTGCACCCGGAGGAGAGCGCACCTCACACCGCGGCCGATCTCGGTCAAGGGCTGGAGCGCCTGCCCCTGGGGCCTCGGGGAGAAGCTGGTGGGTAATGCAGGGGCTCCAGGCGGAGGGGGCTGTGCCTTGCTGCCTTCGGGAGCACGATTCCAGCGGCACAGGCCCCGGATCCCAGGGCGCCGGAGACACAGCCAGGATCTTGCGCTCCCCCAGGACAGGCGGAGGTGGGGAGGGCACAGGGGAGCAAGGATGCTCCTGCTGCCGGGTGCCCCCCGGGCTGTGCAGATCAGCACCCCCAGACACCTCAGGAGCACCTAGGCCCCTGCGGACTGGGAGCTGCCGTAGTTACTGCAGGAGCTGACTCCAGGGCTGGAGAGCTGGCCATCGCCAGTGTTGTTGTTCCTCCTGGTTGCACTTTGTGCCTGGGAGAGGGGGGGCCACCAGGGAACAGAGGCCTCATGGGGTAAACAGCACCCACTGAACCGGGCACCCAGCGGGGGACATGGAGCAGCTCCCTCAGGTGCACACACCTGAGAATCAGCACAGCAGCCCTGCTGCCAGAAGACCAGCTGGAAGGAAAGGGGAAGAGCAAGTTCTTGACCGAGCAGCCGAGCAGCGCTGGAAAGCTCCAGGGGAATTAGAGGGATTTACAGTATATAGAACCAGAGGGTACCCCTCCATTTTTTTTTTTTCATTTTTCTAGTACAACTCATTTTTATATCAGACTATAAATATCCAATATTTTCTTTCTCTTTACCCACCTTAATTATAATATTTTATCACCTCTTCATTTTTAAGTTTATTCGTTTTTGACTTTCCTACTTCTTCAATTACAGATCTTAGATATATTTTCCACTTCTAGATTCCCATCAAGAAACTAAACTTACTTTTGGGAGATATACAAGATATGTTTTTTGTTTTGTTTTGTTTTCTATTTTCTGTTTTCTCTGCTTCATTTGGTTCTACAATGGCAGAAGTTAATACCTTCTAAAACATGACCAGCATGCACCCAGAACCAAGTGGTATACCGTGCTAGTTCATTCTTGAGATTATATTCTCTCTTCATTCCCATTCTACCCCCTATTTTATCTCATTTATGTTCTGGTGGTTAATGTTGGGACTTTCTACAAGTATTTCTGGTTTATTTAAATTTGGGACTGAGCATCTGCTAACATACACAACTTAATATACTCAGAACCAAGAGGATCAACCTCTAGGACCCCTCAGGTAGACTACATTCTCCCTAAAATACAACTTCATCACCACCACCATCTCCCAGTCCTCCCACCCCCCCTTTTTTTTATTCTCCTTGTTTTCTTTTTTTTTTTTTCCTCTTTACTTTTGCATTTTTTCTCTTCTTTTTCTCTCTTTTTTTCACCTTCTTTGGGATTCGTGGCCTTTATTGTTTACTACTCTGTTTTAAAATTTGTTTTGCACTTTAGTGGTGCTTTTGTTTTATTTTGTACCAATCTTTCTTTCCAACTTCTGGTTCTGACCTCATCAGATCATCTAGGGTGAAATTTACTTAGGTCGGGCTGATATTCTTGACTCTGCCCACTCATACAGGCACTCCGCACTGAGCAAAATGACTAGAAGGAAGAACTCACCACAAAAGAAAGAATCAGAAACAGTATGCTCTGCTACAGAGTTACAGAATTTGGATTATAAAGCTACTGGTGGCTCTGAAAAAAAGCATAAAGAATTCAAGAGACTTCATGACTGCAGGTCATGAAGTTCTAGATCTAATCAGGCCAAAATTAAAAATCAATTAAATGAGATGCAATCCAAACTGGAGGTGGTAATGATGAAGGTTAATGAGGTGGAAAAAGAGTCAGCAACATAGAAGACAAGTTGATGGCAAGGAAGGAAGCTAAGGAAAAAGGAGAAAAATAATCAAAAGACCATGAGGAAAGGTTAAGGGAAATAAATGACAGCCTCAGAAGGAAAAAAAAATCGACATGTAATTGGGGTTCCAGAGAGCTCTGAGAGGGCCAGAGGGCCAGAAAGCATATTTGAACAAATCATGCATATTTGAACAAATCATAACTTCCAAATCAGAACTTCCCTATTGGGAAGGGAAAAAGGAATTCAGATCCAGGAGATAGAGATCCCCCCTAAAATCAATAAAAACTGCTCAACACCTCGACATTTAACAGTGAAACTTGCAAATTCCAAAGATAAAGAGAAGATCCTTAAAGCAGCAAGACACAAGAAATCTCTAACTTTTATGGGGAGAAATATTAGATTAACAGCAGACCTCTCCACAGAGACCTGACAGGCCAAAAAGGGCTGGCAGGATATATTCAGGGTCCTAAATGAGAAGAACCTGCAGCCGAGAATACTTTATCCAGCAAGACTCTCATTCAGAATAGAAGGAGAGATAAAGAGCTTCCGAGATAGGCAGGAACTGAAAGAATATGTGACCACCAAACCAGGTGTGCAAGAAATATCAAGGGGAACTCTGTAAAAGAAAGGGGACGCCCAAAGAAATAATCCACAAAAACAGGAACTGAATAGGTACTACCATGACACTAAATTTGTATCTTTCAATAGTTACTCTGAACATGAATGGGCTACATGATCCCATCAAAAGATGCAGGGTTTCAGACTGGATAAAAAAGCAAGACCCATCCATTGCTGTCTACAAGAGACTCATTTTAGACCTAAGGACCCTCCAGCCTGAAAATGAAAAGTTGGAGAACCATTTACCATTTAAATGGTCCTCAAAAGAAAGCAGGGATAGCAATCCTCATATCAGATAAATTAAAGTTTATCTCAAAGACTATAGTAAGAGATGAAAAAGGACGCTATATCATATTTAAAGGGTCTATCCAACAAGAAGACCTAACAATCATGAATATTTATGCCCCTAATGTGGGAGCTGCCAAGTATATCAATCAATAAATAACCAAAGTTAAGACACACCTAGATAATAAAACACTAATAGTAGGAGACTTCACATGGCACTTTCTGCAAATGACAGATCTTCTAAGCACAACATCACCAAAGAAACAAGAGCTTTAAATGATACACAGGACCAGATGGATTTCACAGATACATACAGAACTTTGCATCCGAATGCAACTGAATACACATTCTTCTCAAGTGCACATGGAACTTTCTCCAGAATAGACCACATACTGGGTCACAAATGGGGTCTCAACCCACACCAAAATTGGGATTGTCCCCTGCATATTTTGAGACCACAATCCTTTGAAACTAGAACTCGATCACAAGAAGAAATTTGGAGGAATCTCAAATACTTGGAGGTGAAAGAGCATCCTGCTAAAAGATGAATTGGTCAACAAGGAAATTAGAGAAGAATTAAAAAGATTCATGGAAACTAATGAAAATGAAGACACAACCATTCAAAATCTTTGGGATACAGCAAAAGCGATCCTCAGAGGGAAATACAACACAATACAAGCCTCCCTCAAAAAATTGAAAAAAAAAAACTCAAATACACAAGCTAACCTTGCACCTAAAGGAACTGGAGAAAGAACAGCAAATAAAACCTACACCAAGCAGAAGAAGAGAGTTAATAAAGATTCAAGTAGAACTCAATGAAATAAAGACCAGAAGAGTTGTAGAACATATCAACAAAACCAGGAGTTGGTTCTTTGAAGGAATTAATAAGATAGATAAACCATTAGCCAGCCTTATTAAGAAGAAAAGACTCTAATTAATAAAATCATGAATGAAAGAGGAGAGATCACAACCAATACCAAGGAAATATAAACGATTTTTAAGATGTATTATAAGCAGCTATACACTAATAAATTGGGTAGTCTAGAAGAAATGGATGCATTTCTGGAAAACCACAAATTACCAAAACTGGAACAGGAAGAAATAGAAAACCTGAACAGGCCAACAACCAGCGAGGAAATTGAAGCAGTCATTAAAACCTCCCAAGACACCAAAGTCCAGGGCCAGATGGCTTCCCAAGAGAATTCTATCAAACGTTTAAAGAAGAAACCATACCTATTCTACTAAAGCTGTTTGGAAAGATAGAAAGAGATGGAATACTTCCAGCCTCGTTCTATGAGGCCAGCATCACCTTAATTCCAAAACCAGAGAAAGACCCCACCAAAAAGGAGAATTATAGACCAATATCCCTGATGAACACAAATTCAAAAATTCTCAACAAGATACTAGTCAATAGGATCCAACAGAACATTAAGAAGATTATTCACCATGACAAAGTGGGATTTATCCCCGAGATGCAAGGGTGGTTCAACACTTGTAAAACAATCACCGTGATAGATCATATCAACAAGAGAAAAAAGAAGAACCATATGATCCTCTCAATTGATGCATAGAAAGTATTTGACAAAATATAGCATCCATTCCTGATTAAAACTCTTCAAAGTGTAGGGATAGAGGGAACATTCCTCAATATCGTAAAAGCCATCTACAAAAAGCCCACAGCAAATGTCATCCTCAATGGGGAAAAACTGAGAGCCTTTCTCCTAAGATCAGGAACACAACTGGATGTCCACTTTCACCACTGCTATTCAACATAGTACTAGAAGTCCTAGCCTCAACAATCAGATGATAAAAATAAATAAAAGGCATTCAAATTGTCAAAGAAGTCAAACTCTCTCTCTTCACAGATGACATGACACTATACATAGAAAACCCAAAAGACTCCACCCCAAGACTGCTAGAACTCATACAGCAATTCGGCAATGTGGCAGGATACAAAATCAATGCCCAGAAATCTGTGCCATCTCTATACACTAACAATGAGACTGAAGAAAAAAATTAAGGAGTCAATCTCATTTACAATTGCACCCAAAAGCATAAGATACCTAGAAATAAACTTAACCAAGGAAATAAAGAATCTACACCCTAAAAACTATAGAGCAATTCTGAAATAAATTGAGGAAGACACAAAGAATGGAAAAATATGCCATGCTCATGGATTGGAAGAATTAATATTGTGAAAATGTCAATGCTACCCAGGGCAATTTATATGTTCCATGCAATCCCCATCAAAACACCATGGACTTTTTTCAAAGAGTTGGAACAAATAATCTTAAGATTTGTGTGGAATCAGAAAAGACCCCAAATAGCCAGCGGAATATTGACAAAGAAAACCAGAGCTGGAGGCCTCACAATGCTGGATTTCAAGTTGTACTACAATTGTGATCATCAAGACAGTGTGGTACTGGCACATAAACAGACACATAGATCAATGGAACAGAATAGAGAACCCAAAAACGGGCCCTTGACCGTATGGTCAACTAATCTTTATCAAAGCAGGAATGACTACCCACTGAAAAAGGACAGTCTCTTCAATAAATGGTGCTGGGAAACTGGACAGCCACGTGCAGAAGAATGAAACTAGACCATTCCCTTACACCATCCATACACAAAGATAAACTCAAAATGGATGAAATTTCTAAATGTGAGACAAGAATCCATCAAAATCCTAGGGGAGAACACAGGCAACACGTTTTTGAACTTGGCCACAGCAATTTCTTGCAAGGTACATCTATGAAGACAAGGGAAACAAAAGGAAAAGTGAATTATTGGGACTTCATCAGGATAAGCAAAACACAGCAAAAGACACAGTCAACAAAACTAAAAGACAACCTACAGAATGGGAGAAGATATTTGCAAATGACCTATCAGATAAAGGGCTAGTTTCCAAGATCTATAAAGAACTTATTAAACCCAACAGCAAAGAAACAAATAATCCACTCATGAAATGGACAAAAGACACCAACAGAAATTTCCCCAAAGAAGACAGACACATGGCCCATGAGAAAAGCACATGAGAAAATGCTCTGCATCACTTGCCATCAGGGAAATACAAATCAAAACTACAATGAGATACCACCTCACACCAATGAAATGGTGAAAATTAATAAGACAGGAAACAACAAATGTTGGAGAGGATGTGGAGAAAGGGGAAGCCTCTTGCACTGTTGGTGGGAATGTGAACTGGTGCAGCCACTCTGGAAAACTGTGTGGAGGTTCCTCAGAGAGTTAAAAATAGATCTGCCCTACGACACCTCATTGCACTGCTGGGGATTTACCCCAGAGATACACATGCAGTGAAAAACCAAGACTCCTGCACCCCGATGTTTATAGCAGCAATGTCCACAATAGCCAAACTATGGAAGGAGCCTCGGTGTCCATCAAAAGATGAATGGATAAAGAAGATGTGGTTTATGTATACAATGGAATATTACTCAGCCATTAGATATGACAAATACCCATCATTTGCTTCAATGTGGATAGAACTGGAGGGTATTATGCTGAGTGAAGTAAGTCAATTGGAGAAGGACGTTTTATGGTTTCATTCATATGGGGAATGTAGAAAATAGTGAAAATGATTTAGGGGAAAGGAGAGAAAATGAGTGTGAAAAATCAGAGACAGTGACAGAACATGAAAGACACATAACTCTGGGAAATGAACAAGGGGTAGTTGAAAGGGAGGTGGGCGGGGTGATGGGGTGACTGGGTGACAGGCACTGAGGGGGGCACTTGACGGGATGAGCACTGGGTGTTATGCTATATGTTGGCAAATCAAACTCCAATTAAAAAAATACCAAAAAATGGGATCCCTGGGTGGCGCAGCGGTTTGGCGCCTGCCTTTGGCCCAGGGCGCGATCCTGGAGAACCCGGGATCGAATCCCACGTCGGGCTCCCGGTGCATGGAGCCTGCTTCTCCCTCTGCCTGTGTCTCTGCCTCTCTCTCTCTCTCTCTCTGTGACTATCATAAATAAATAAACATTTAAAAAAAAATACCAAAAAAAGAAAAAAAAACTTACAAATGGAAACTGGAAAAAATGTATAACAATGAGCAAAACTTAGTTATAATTCGGAAATGATATAAATTATTATTAATTTCATTAGAATTCTAACAGCAAATTATAATTAATAAAGTGATATTTATAGTATATTGGGCCCCTGAAACTAAAATAGATTGTAATTTCTATTTATTCCTTTCTCACATGCTGGTAATACACCTCTGTTTTTTGTTGTTTCATATCTTTCTCCTACCTGGTAGAAGTTTCTATCAGGATGTGTGTCACATACCCTCCCCAAATTTAGGCCCATGAAGTTGTATTAAACAGATATTCAAATTCACATGTCACAAAATATGTGAATCCATGGAAGATGGACTGGCTTATAACTCACTTTTAATGAACGGAAAGTATCAGAAGTACATTGCGTAACTTTTGACTCAAAGTTAGAAAAGGCAACACAACTTCCACCTGGCTCACACTGTCTCTGGAGCTCTGAGCTGACGTGTAAAATGCCTGGGTCCCCTAAAACTTTTATACCAGCGGTACCTGCGTGGCTTAGTTTGTTAAGCTACTGACTTGATTTTCTCTTAGGTCATGATCTCAGGGTCCCAAGATAACACCAGGAGTTGGGCTACAGGCCTAGCGGAGAGGTTGCTTAAGATTCTTTCTCTCCTTTCCCTCTGCCCCTCCTCTCACTGCTCACACACACACACTCTCTCTTTCTAAAAACAAAAACAAAACAAAACTTTCATATTGAGATGTCATGTGGAGAGACCACATGGAGGGAGAGAGATGCCTGAGGAGTCTTGTCTATTCTATTCCTAAACTGTTCAATTCCATCTAGAACAAACCTCCAGATACATACAGGAGGATGACTTCAGAGGATTCCAAACTCCTGCCTCTGAGGTGCCCAGCAGACATCAAGTGAAGAAGGTAAAGTTTCCTCATCATATCCTATCTAAATTACTGACCTCCAGAATCCATGAAAAATGATTATTTTTCACGGAAGAATTTTTGGGTAATTTTTGAAGAAGTAGTTAAGCAACAAACATAGACCAATTTTTCAATTAGAAGACTGCCTCCACTTAGACATTATAATTAGTTTAAGAATGGTCATATGGTTCAAAATGAGCCAATCAGAATTGTGATTGCTTGCTTGCTTGCTTGCTTCTTTAATTTAATGTATCCTTTTCTTAGGGTGGTAGAAACTGGTATTTGGGAAAGAAGTTCTCTCTACATGAGAGATAAAACAACAACAACAACAACAAAAAAACAAGTTCTGTGTTAAACTGGAGCCCTAGGGCCTGTATTTGTAATGATGTAGAGTGACATATTTGATAGTGACATATTCAAACTTTGGGATCCATCCTCACCTGAAATAAGCACAGCTATTTAGAGTCCTCAGTATGTAAACCAGAGAGTACTCTTTTGTGACTTAATCTAGTTTGAATCAGTGTCACTTTTAACCGAGATTACTGAATAATGCAGGAGTATAATGTGTTTTGTTGTTCTCTTACAAATAGGATTCCCATAGATTTCTTCTAAGCAGCATATTTATCAGCTAGTCCTCAATAAGTCTCCAAAGAGACATGAAGCCCTCCAAGGACTTCCCTCCACCAGGAAAAAAAAAAAAATCAGTTTAATTTATTTGGTTAGAAATTATTTTAGTCCTAAAATTTTAGACACATTTTTTTAAAGGATGCTACGGTTTTTTGGATCAGCTGAAATTGTGAACTATTATAAGTCAAAAATTACAATGTGAAAATGTCAAAAGTTTGAGCAACTGACAGTGGAATTCTGATCCTCCTAAAATAATGGAAAAGAGATATTTGACGCTACCTCATTTACATATCCATAAAGGAAGGAAAAGAGGACTGCAGATATATTTTACCATTTATCGGTGCTGTCAGATCCTAATAATGTAAGTCTCTTACTCTATAAAATTCCAGATGCATCAAGAAGCTATTTTAAGACATAAAAAAATTAATTGTAAGTTTGTTGGAGGAGCAAGCCAAAAATGTTTTTCTTCTTTAAAATATTAAAAACTATTTGAGAATTAATATTTTAAAAGGCTAGTTTTATTCTCCATTTCAAGTTCAGGGAACATAAGTAAATAGAATAAATTATGGAACTTAGAATTTTTAGAGAGAAACATAGATAACCATACATTTGTGGTACTATCCTTAGATCTTTCTTATTTTAAACCTTTAGAAGCCAGTCATGTTTCCTCATAGGTACACCCTCTTCTGGTTTTATTCCTTTTAAACACCAGTTTTTCCCTGGAACAAAAAGTATCTATCGTATTTATTTCCCTTTAAAAAAAGTATATTGTAAAATTTAAAAGGATCTGGAGCATGCAACAAAGGGAAGGGGCCATGTTGGGAAAGTGTAGGTAATCTGATGTCATCTCTTTCTGATGAACCTGTCATCTCTCTTTTTCCTTCCCTCCTCATTTCCTATCTACTTAGTCTTTTTCAGACATCAGACACAGATGTACAGCAAAGTCACAACAATATAAAGGTAATTTCAAGAAGAGTAAAGCATGATAACTGTAGAGACACAACATCTACTTTCCTGCTTCTCTGTGTGTGTGCATATATGTGTGTGTGTGTTCTCTGTTTCCCTGTCATATTGCCATTTCATAGTGTGTAACAGAGCAGTCTGGACATAAGTTGGTAAGCTATCTTTTCCAGCAAAGAAATCAAAAACAAGAATTTTTAATTTTTTTAAAAAAGTAAAGAAACAAAAAAGAGAAGAGAAGGGGGGGGAGACCACAAAGGAGAATTCTTTCCCACACCTGCTACCATAAACATTAAGCAGATAGGAATCAGAGGCAAAGTAGCAAGTAAGACTCAAGAAAATAGAGTAATTGGCTTAATCTGCAGGTGAAACAAATGCCCAGGAGGGTATTAAAACACAGTAAGTAAGTTTTACTATTACAAATTTGACAGGAATATTTAATAGATGCTAATTTCTGTTTTATTCCTAAAACTGTATACTGAACACCAAAGAGTTAGGGGTATCTGTTTTCCTCCCCAAAACCAGGTAAGCATTGTGCCCTAGGGCTTGTGACTTCTCTGGATTTGAGGGGACAACTTTGAGCACAACTTTCTTCTAAATATTCAAGTTTTAGAAGTAGAATGCTCCAAAATGTGTAAATGCAAAAAATTGCATAACTGGAAGACAATTGTATGCCCCTAAATGAAAGAATTTTCCTAGACTATTTTCTAAGGATTGGCTTTCTGATGTAGTTCTATTTCACACACCACTTGCATCTGTGTACCTCCTCTGGGTCTTGTCAAGAGCTGAGCTGAGCTGAAGAGAGATGCACTTCCAGATGTTCAAATAGTGAATTAAGACAACAAGTCAAATGAAAGTAATGGTCAAGACTTTAATTGCTTGTTGAGATAGCACAGTAAGAAGTTAAACAGGAGAAAGTGCCAGCCTTCCCACTGTCCACTGTCTCCTCATGGAATAGTACCAGGTGATGATCAGATGAATCAATTCAGATGTTTGTCTTGCTGCTTAGGAGCCCCTACTCAAAAAGCTTCTGTCATTTTTGTCAGTAGGATTATGAGGGAAACAAAGGAGAATTACTAAGAATAGAGTTAAGAGAAATGTTTTCAAAGATCCCTGATACAGTGGTCTGGGCAGAGTTTCCCAAGGGAGCCTCTTCAATGGCTCCCTTGATAAAGAGGTCCCTAAATGGAAAACCTGGGCTAGGAATTCAGATATGCATAGGGCCATGAACAATAAGGGAGCCCTCAGACCTTGACTGCAACTCCCTTTAGAGACTGCAATGCAATGGCTATGCACCAATCTGGTGTTGGCAGGGCCATTTTCCCCTGTGAGGGTAGTGAGATAAAGCCTTTGCAATTGCCTATAGTTGGACCTGAAAAATCAGATGTAGGATTCCGGCCTGGAGCCAGACAACTCAGTTCAGTCTATATGAATGATAGCGGAGACAAGACATTAGCCAACTAAATTGGAAGCTTTCAAAATGAGCACAGGCCTTAGTTTGACATGTTGAATAGACCATGGCAGGGAGTAGGTCTGTGTGTAGGGGAGTACTTTATTCCAATTTTCTGGATGGTGAAAGTCCCCATGAGGCAAATGTAAAATCCCAGTGAGGAGGAAATGGCTTCCCACTAACTGACTATGGCTGACTAGAATAAATGTTTCTCACCATACAACAAAGCAGTGTTTAAAGTATGATTTAATTTGATTAAGAAAATTAAAGCAATAGAATATTGCTTAACTAGCTCAGCAAAAATATACTTATTCTATGACTATAAAAACATATCAGTTAGGATTGCATTTAGTAAAAAGCAAGGACCTGGCTAAAAATGATTGCAAACACAAGGTCATTTTTTTTTGTTGTTGCATAACAGCATGTCAGGGGATAGGTGATTCTAGGTTTTATGTAATGGTTCAGTTGTGCTTTCAAGATCCCAGGTTCTATTTCAAGATCCCTACAGTGCAGGTTGTTTGTTCTTATGTTAAATGGTTCATGATCATTAGTTTAAAATTAGTGTTCTTGATACCATACCCATGCTCAACTCAGAGAGAGGAGATAAAGAGCAAAGTAAGTAGCTTCTTTTTTTGCTCGATCCTTTAAAAAGAAGCAAGAATTTTCCAACCAGTCCCCTCAGATCACTTCTACTTACATGCTTATGGCCTAAACTGAGTTATACAACAACAACAATACAACAACAATTAATGTCAGAGTAGGCTGGAAAACCAAGTGTCTGTATCAAGCTTCAAGTAGGAGGAGTGGCAAGAAAGAAGCCTGTATTACCTGGATACCTCATGAAATGAGACTATCATGTGTGACAATCGCAAAATAAATGCATACCTAAATCATGGCATATTAAAAACTCTTTAAAAATTTATAGCTCTGTCTTAATCCTTTCATGTTCATGGCAGATATCTGATTTATATATCAGTGTTTACACATATTTAGTTTTAAAAATCAGTATTAAAATAGTTTAAAGTTACAATACAAAAGTTTAAAGTCAGTGAGTTAAAATGATGTTTTGATATTATAGCACATCTCTCTTATAGGCAAATATGGTGTTGAAGGAAAAAGAAAGATGTTTTGTTTGTTTGTTTGTTTTTTAAAGATTTTATTTGTTTATTTATTCATAAGTGGCACAGAGAGAGAGAGAAGCAGAGACACAGGCAGAGGGAGAAGCAGGCTCCATGTAGGAAACCTGACGTGGGACTTGATCCTGGGTCTCCAGGATCATGCCCTGGGTTGAAGGCAGCACTAAACTGCTGAGCCACCCGGGCCCCCAAGAAATCAGATGTTAACAAATAATAATTATTCAGTAAATTTTCCTAAATATAGTTAAGGGGATAAATTATCATTGATTAACAAAATGAATAAATAAATTTTAAAAAGAATCCATGCTTACAAGGCAGACTATTGTAGTTATGCCTGCAAAGATGCTGTGTTTATGTTCCCATGGTATAGATAACATTTAATTCATAGGTTTAAAATATATACACCTATTTGAGTATTTTAAGAATAATAAATATAGAAAATACATTACACAGTGCATATTCTCTGTCATACAGGTGGAAAATATTTAAGGTTTATACATGTAAGATTTTTCATTTAAAATCTCAACAAATATAGTGACTCCACTATGGAATGCCAGAACTTGGATCTTAGTGAATATCATTATTTCTGATTCCAAGAAAAAATATTAATCTTCTTAAGGAACTCTTCTCCCAGTATGGTATATTTCCAACCATACAAATCTTCAGATAAATTATATCTGATAAAATTGTCAACTAAAGATTATACAGAAAGTAAACAATTTTAGTAGATATTTTCTAGTGATTAATGCAACACTATAATCTTCAAATGTAAGCTATTTTGTAGGAATAATTGTATTAGTACTTATGCAGAGTCATTCAGTTCAAGCTCTTCTGTAAGCATGTCAAAATCTGCATTTGTAAGTAAAGTCTCTTATCTTCTCTTTCCCAGTCAACCAAAATTGTTTCTCAGCTTCAAATATCTCTATATGTTCCATATCAAAAATATCTGTGTACTCTTATACATAGCTGTTGGGACTGTAAAGAGGAACAACCACTTGGCAAGTCTCTTGGCCATATCTATTAAAGCTGAAAAACACATACACCCTATGATCCTGACATAAAAGGATATAAATGTTCATCAAACACCTGCATGAGAAGAATGTTCCCAAGAGCCTCATTTATTCTTGGTAGGTTGAAAGACTACTCAAATGCCTATCTGCAAAAATGAATAAGTGAAAAATTATAAACTGACACAATGAAAAACCATATATTTATCAGCAATAAAAATGAGCAAATCATTGCTACATGAAAAAAACAGGAATGAATCTCACAAAATTGTGAGCTAAAGAGTTCAGATAAAATATACCACTTACAATATGATTCCATTCACATTCAGTTCAAATTCTATGTGTTTTGAGAGAAAACAAGGTCATAGTTACTCTAATAGGAGAGAGTTGCAGAATGCACAAGTGGTAGTTGGGGACTCTGGACTATTGGCACAGTTCCATTCATGGATGTTGAGTCTGGCTTACATGAGCACGTCCTCCTTGAAAATTAGTTGAGTTGAGTTCTAAGATTTGCACACTCTTCAATATCTATGTTATATGCTTAAAACTATAAATAAATAAATAAATAAATAAATAAATAATAGCATTTGTATTAATTTTGTAAAATTAATATGAAGGAAATTTAAAAGACAATATAAGACTTCATAAAGATTACAATAATAATACCATCATTGTTTAAATCTGTGAAAACTGGAAAACAAACAAAGCCCCTCCCAATTCCCAACAACAAACAAAGCAGGCTTGCATATTTGGATTGATGTGTGAATTTCAAATAGTACTGAGGTAAAATACCAGAAAATCATTCAATCTAATTGGCTTTGAGAAAGATATTTCTCCCTCATGAAAGTATAACCAAAGTTGAGAGCCTATAATAGCTATGTAGTCTTGAAGTCAGATTCTACATGAATTAAAGACCTATTTTTAGAAATTATTATAATTCTGAGCATACAATATTTTCACTCACTGTTCTACATTGAATAATAATTGGCTGTAGGTCTATATCTGCAGAATTTCAAAAAAAAAGTTTTTGTAATGTAACTGCTTTGGGGACTGTTACTGTGTCACTCTTAAAGCAGCATAAACATTAAGTTTGCCTGTGGATAGCTGATCATGTAGCCAACTGACAAAATTTAATAAGTCAGACTCCTTATTATAAGTATGCCTCTTGAAATCCTTGGTTTTTGCATTCACATTGCATCTCCCAACGATTCTTATGCTCAGAAAAAGTGCAGAAAATAATCATGGTTATTAATTCACAAGCAATAGCATTACATTATCTTTATCTCGAGTTTGTCTTATAGTAAATATATCTTAATGTTGATGTTCCTGATATAACTCAGAAAGGGAATGGGCAAAACTCCTTGCCCTAATACAAAAACTCATCAAGACAGTGTAATTCCTTTGGTCTTAATTTTTTTTTGGTCAAATTATTCTTCCTTTGAAATGTATAAAGTCATTTTTCTACAGGTTAGAGGTAGTAGTCTTGAAAAATACCTGAATATCTGGGCACAGATGATAGCTTACGTAAATAAATTTAAATTATTATGAAATATTATGCTACTACTTGCAAGAATGACGTAGAAGTATAAATGTTGATTGCAAAGATGCTTACTACACATTATGTATTAGGAAAAGAATTCCACTGACAAAATAATTTCTATTATCTATTATAATAAAATTAAATATATTAAAGTTTGAATTTATCTTTTCATTTCCATGACATTCTTATAGGTAAAGTGCTATGATTGAGCTGTATTTCCTCAAAATTCCTATCCTAAAGCCCAAATCCTTGGTACCTTAAATGTGACTGGCTTTGGAAACAGAGCCTTTAAAGAGGCAATTAAACTAAAATGAGGTCATTAGGTCCTTATAAAAAGAGGAAATTTGGATACACAAAAAAGATACTAATGGTACAAGCTAACTGAGGAAAGACCAGTGAGGAGACAAGAAGGCATCCATCTGTAAGCCAAGGAGAGAGACCCTAGAGAAAAACCAAACCTGCCCACACCTTCATCTTGAACTTCTACATTCAGAACTGTGAGAAAAGTAATCTCTGTTAAGTCACCTGGTCTGTGTATTGTGTTATGCCACCTAGAAAATTAATATGAGTAGTTCACCTTTAATTATTTCTTAAGAGAAAGCATACTTAGAACTAAAATATAATGAAAATAATTGGTTTACCTGATTCATTTCTCTAAATGGTGTTTAAGATGATAAGTTACCCCAAAATATTTTTTTTTAGTATTTTGTGGAGGACTGTAATGCACCTAGATGAAAGATTATATTTCATAGATTCAACTGCAACCATATGACTAAATTCTATACAATAGCATAGAAATAGCAGTGTCATATGGGACTCCTGAGGAGATGGTTTTGAAGACACTGACTCAACCAGGAATACAATTCATTTATCTTTTGTACTTCCTTCTTCTTGCATATGAATGCACTTGTAATGGCTAGGTTCAGGAGCCATTTTGAGCATATGCAAATTTAAGAATAAAAGCAAAGTGCTAAGAAGAATATAGTAGGATAAGAGAAAGAGCCTGTGTTTTTAGTTACTATTGAACCATAATTGTTATATAGAATTGTAAATTTACCACATAAAATTGACAAAAGAGGAAAACATTCTTCTCCATAAAGGTAACTCTATACAGGTTTAGACTAAAAAATAATAGAGATGAGGGGTGCCTGGGTGGTTAAGTCAGTTAAGCATCTACCTTCAGTTCAGGTCATGATTTCACAGGATTGAGCCCTGCATCTGGCTCTCTGCTCAGGGGGAGACTGCTTCTCCCTCTCCCTCTGCTGCTCCCTCTGTTTGTGTTCATTCTCTCTCTCAAATAAATAAACAAAATATTAAAAAATAATAGGATTTAATGACAAATATTTTCCAAATCAAAATATTATTTTATCAGGGATATTTTTTAAAATATTGTTTCTATATGATGCTGTTTTATCAAAATAAACTTCAATCTAAGACAAGAAGGGCATTATTTTCAACACACACACACAGAGTGAGCAAAAAATCGCTGTCATAGATGTTTTGTTTTGAAAATGTATATAATTCTACTCATTGTAATTAATTTTTTTTCAAATGTTTTGAGATTTTTCATGCACATAAAATGTCTTTGAAGGATGTTTGCTAGATTATCTTGTGAACAAAAATGTAAAAACCACTGAAAGAGGAAAAGACAGAGAGCCATTTTGGATAAACAAAGAGGCAGAAACACATACATACATACTCTTCCCAAAGGTACAGGCAATCCTTACTTGTCAGAGATATCTTTGGTGTAGCTGAAGTAGACTTCCCAGAGATCTTTTGTAAAAATATGTATTTTAAAATTCTAATCTGCCATTGGTTTCTGATTATAGTAGACATATTTTTTCATTGTAATCAGCTGTAATAATAATGTAATAATCATATGTAATATAAAACAAAAACTACTATCTCTGTTTCTATCTGTATATTCATAATTTTTTAAGTTCTTGAAAATTATTTCCTTACCATAAAGCCTTTAATTTTATAGTAAAGTTAATCAGGTGAGAACAATTTTCAGACTAGGCTACTTGATGCTACCCCAAGTAAATATGCTTTGATAGAGTTAGAATGATTAAAAATACATATGTGGAAGTAAGAAAAATGTGGGTTTATGTCTTGACACATGCCATTTACAACACTAATATTTCTGTGAATACTGAATGATGCTGAACATAATGTGTTTAAAAACTAATAGCAACTATTTTATAAAGTTACAGATTGAGTCAAAAGTTCCAACTATTTAGCCACTAATTTAGGAAGCTATGCAATTTGAGTATAAGCTGCTACCTGTTCACATTCAATTAAGATAATAAAGTTTAGCTTTATTTGGAACTCTATTGCCTGTGCATACAGTCCCTAAAATTACAACTTTGATTAGACACATGGCATGATAATAGGACAAAAATAGTAAAATACGAAGAGTCCAAATCTGGATTCTTTTTTTCAACAACAATGTATGGTTCTACACTTGTTTTATATTGGTAGACATGTATGCCACTAGTTAAAATATACCTGTGGTTTAAAAAAGTGTTTGTGATCCTAGGATATTTTTTGGATTATTTCTAATGAAGACATTGATATTATATATTACAGTAAAATATGTTCACCAGCAGCTCTCCCAAGTTGTCCAGGTAGTCATTGAGCAGCTGACAGACTTGACAGTGGTGGTGTCTCCCAGAGGATAATGCCCTCAAAGTCAGTGAGCACAACTGATCCTGTTACCTTGCCTGTCTTGCTCAGCTCTCTGAGGCTTTCCACGTGTTTTGTGTTGCTCTAACTTAGTAACTGATTTAGAACAGCATCATAGGATAGATTCCATCTCCTTAAAATGACCAAGCAAGGGAAGTCAGTCAACATAGCTTAGCAGCAGCTAACAAAAGAAAAAAAAAAGAAAGAAAGAAAGAAAGAAAGAAAGAAAGGAAAGAAAGAAAGAAAGAAAGAAAGAAAGAAAGAAAGAAAGAAAGAAAGAAAGAAAGAAAGAAAGAAAGAAAAATTGTTTTTACAGCATCAGTGAACACAAGGGCAAACCCTGGATGAAATTCTGAAATGTGTGACATTGGCTACCTACATCTATCTATTCGTCTCTTTCTTCCACCCCTCCATTTAATATTTTTCCCTTTTCTTTTTGCCCTATTAAAATATTATTATCAGAAAATAAAAGCATCAAAAGTCTGATTGGCAAATGGAAAAAAAATCCTAGACATATCAGGACTTTTGGCTTCTAGATGATGTTACATCTGTAGACCAATCTCATTTTTAGACTGAATAAAAATGTTCTATTAATAGATGCCAGATTCTACTTCTAGCTTTATTCCTGATTAAATAAATGACTTTGAAGTTGTTATTTGTCCTTATAGATATCAGCTTCTCAACTGGAAAATGAGGTGAACTTTATCAGAAGTGTTGAAAGTAGCACTACAGATCCTGGGACTTTCTGTGAAGACTCATAGAGCCACTATTGAACGAAAATTCAGGGACTGTCCACTGCATACAATTCAGGACAAAATACACTCCACCTCAAAACTGAATCAGGGGCTCTATATCCTAACAACACTTGTAAAGTCTGTCATATTGAAAATTGCATTTTACCCCAGGATTTCAATATTTTCCAGAATAAGTTTTAGGCAAGTTCAAGGTATGTGGGACCTCCCTATTTCCCAGGAGAAACTTCAAGCTGATTACTCACCTAGCAGATGACCAATAGTGGAGGAGTTCATCCATGAGACAAGAAGGTAGATATGTGTTTTCTTTTTTTAGAAAGGCCACAGACTTCAACCATTTAATATAAACCAGTTTAACATGTATTTCTACTCTATGTAAATATATCTATCTACACTGTACTGTTCCTTCTTTTTTTTTTTAATTTTTATTTATTTGTGATAGTCACAGAGAGAGAGAGAGAATGAGGCAGAGACACAGGCAGAGGGAGAAGCAGGCTCCATGCACCGGGAGCCCGACGTGGGATTCTATCCCGGGTCTCCAGGATCACGCCCTGGGCCAAAGGCAGGCGCCAAACCGCTGCGCCACCCAGGGATCCCTGTACTGTTCCTTCTTGAAGGCTATAAACAAATGTCAGTATTCATTTTAATGGTTGAATAAAGGAAAATAAAAGCTAGAAATAACAAGAAAAAATAACAGGTTAATGTTTTAAGGTTATCAACAGATCATATATAGCTGGTAGAGCGCAAAAAAAAAGGCAAAGTAGAGTGCATGTAAAGGTGTTTACATGGGAGACATGATTTGGGTCTAGAGAAAATAAGAAGTTCAACATTAAAATGGAATTTTGGCTGACAGTTGCGTCTTTGAAAGAAAGTACAAGCACATTTCTGCCAGGAAAAGATATCACACTACACCACTCACCCCTGCAAGCTTAACATCTCATGGACAGAGGATAGTAAACTGTCTTTAATGTAGTTGTAAGGCATGTTTGTAAAACATAAATGCGCGTGGTTGCATGACTTTATTTACTTTTTCATAGCAATATTGACAATATTGACATCATTTCTTGGTAATAGAACTTTATTTTCCAACAAGTAAAATTAATATCTAAGTCTAGGGAAATCCTAATATTTAATTTCATTGTAAAAACTTCTGATTTTTATCACTTAAAATATAACATACAATTTTATTAGAGAATTCTCTCTGATTCTCTAAAATCAAATTGGAAATAATTTTCACTGTAGGAATTTTATTTGGACATATTTCAGGGCATACAAAGAAGTTAAAAGCTAACTTTCATTCTCTTTCTTTTCTTTATTCTAGAAACAGAAAAATTGATACTACCAGGTCTCTCTATCTATGAGAAGGATAGTGGAAAGCTCTTTTCAAAATGCAGGAGCTAAGCCTGGCCCTTTAATAGCATCAGCAAGGTACAGTGGGTTCATCTGGAGACTATGACAGTTCACGTATAACCCTTTAGTAGAAGTAAAAACAGCAAACCAATAATACTAAATGTAAGAGAATTTGTATTGGCACACAGCCAATTGATTGTCACTTATTTTACTTCTCATAAGAGAGGTAAGATAAAATTAGTTTTCAGAATTTGAAGCTTATGATTTAGAAATTTAAAGAGCATGATAAGAAAAGTTTCTAGTAAAAAAAAATGTATTTCGTGTGTTTTCTGTTTTCAATTAACAAAATAATTGCCATTTCAAAGTAAAGTAGAACACGGCTATGCATCCAAATAAATTATCTTCCAAATTCTTACTACCAGAACTCAGTGATACTTGTTTTTTTGTGTGTGTTTTTATGTATAATTGTAATAAGCCTCCATTAATCAAGGTAAATCATACATGCCTTATCCTGAAATCTTGCACTTTGAGTAATCCATGAGTAATACTGTTGTTTACTTATAAATCTCAAGAGAATCACTAAAAGGAACTATTAGAACAAACCAAGTAAGTAGTTATTTTTTAAAAGTGTAATTTTTAGATAATATTTATCTATCAGATTAACCGACTTAAATGTCAAGGCTGTGAGAAAACACGCACTCTCAATCATTAGGGTAAATGGACATTTTCTAACTAAACTATGCTTGCATTTATTCTTTGACCCAGAAATCTAACCAAGTAGTTTAGTTCCACATATATGAAGCAATGTTCAAAATTTTACCTATTTTGATATTTGCAGTTGTAAAATACTTAGGAGAATTGTTGAAGAGACAAAGATATTTATTTAATGGAGTATCATACAGCCATAGAAACAAAGAAAATTAGGTACACACGTAGGTTAATTCCTAGGATATATTATTAAATATAAAAGCAAAATACTAAAAAAAAATAAAAAAATAAAATAAAAGCAAGATATAAAAAAATTGTGTATGTATTAGCATACAATAATTTTTAAAAAATAAAGACAGGAATGGTGCCATAAATGATTAGGTATGAGAGCAAGACTTCTTTTAAGTAGACTAGTTTTTTTTATTGCTTTGAAATTGACACATGTACATATTTTGTTCATCAAAAAATAAAGTTTATTCCACAAGAATGATAAAGATCAAATGTAAAATTGAAAACAAAAATAAATGAACCTATCTATAAAACATATTGCTAATCACACTGTCCTGCCAATAGAGTTAATTCAATTGACTTATATCTCTTCGTATCTATAGTCTAATAACAAAGAAATTGTAAGGAAATATTGAGTTTATTTGGTAACTACTTCTGGTGGATATATCAGTATAATAATTATGAAAGTATTCTGCATGTATTTTAGGATAGAGTAAATAAATATATTTTTTATTTCTTTGGAACCCATGTTTATTACTGTAGGAGAAGAAAGACATAAATATGAAATGGGAAAAGGTGAAGAAGTGATGGTGAAATTGAGTAGAGGTGTAACATAAATGCATGATTTTTAAAATATTTTATTTCCTAGCTCTGTTCACTGAAAAGTCCTAAATCCACTGATAGCCCAGAAGCAATGAGCATGCCCAACATACTCCCATCTTACATTCTAAATGTATTCCCCATTTAAAAGGATATGGGCTCTGCTTAAAGAACTGATTGCTATCAGGACTGAGACAGGAAAAGAATATTACCCTAGCACATCCTTTTTGTCAACACCAAGAATGTGCTTAGAAACTAATAAAGTTATACTAAAAGGAACAAGATGGCATGAAAGGGTTTCCAAAGGATAAATTTTGAGCATCAAAAAGAATCATGCTGATTACAAATTATCACATACTCTATGACAACAACAAAATAATCTATAATTCTTAGTAATTCTCAAAGTTATAAAGGAGGCTGAAATGAGAGGAAAAAGTCTTTGTCTTCAAAAAGCCAGCTATCAATATAGAAAGATTATTTGATTTAAAGATTTAGAATTTTTACAGTTATCAATGTAATTTGACACAAATTATTAACAGATTCAAAAGATGCTGAACATTTGTGAAAAACTCAGGTGACAAGGTCTTTCAAGAGTCTCAAACTGTCACCCCAGATATTACTTGTTAATTATAAGATAAAAAGTATATTTTTACAGTAGAAATATCTATTATGTGCTTTCTGAAATTCAGTGAAAAAATACAGCATCAACTATAGAGTATTCTTGTAAAAATGTTTAAGCTGAACCTAATAATTAATATTAATCACAAAATTCCAGATTGTGGAAATTTTTGTAATTTTAATAGGTAATTGGCCTATATTCTTTTAAAAGTTGAAGAAACTATTTAAGAATGGAAAAAGATTAAAGGATGGCAAAGAGACATCACAATCCATCATTTCCATAATAATGACATAATAATGACATTATTCTTGATTGCACTGTGGATGATTTTTAGAAAAAAATTTTGGACAAGTGAAAAGTTTTAATATGGTCTCTATACAGGAAATTCTATTGAAATAATGATAAATATCTTAGGTTATAATGATAAACACTAATGTATGTGTATGTCTTTGTTTTAGATGATACATTTTGAGGTATATTAAATATTTTAAACCTGAAAACGTATATAATGTTATTAATTTCTTTTAAAAATTGTTTTTCAAAAGTTGGTACTTAGAATATTTAATAACATATATTTGCATAATAAATAAAAATAATGCATGTAATGCTATAATTCAATAGAAAAATATAAGAGCTACATGAAGAAAATTAAAAAAAAAAAAACTGTAATGGAACAGGCACCTGGGTGGCTCATTTGGTTAAAGATATGACTCTTGATTTCTGCTCAGGTCATGTTCTCAGCGTTGTGAGATTGAGCCCTATGTGGGGCTCCATGCTCAGTGAGGAGACTGATTGAGATTCTCTCTATCATCCTCTGCCTCTGCCTCCTGCTCTCTCTCTCTCTCTCTCCAAAATAAGTAAATAAATCTTTTTTAAAAATGTAATGGAAGAAATAAAAGAAACTCGATCCTGGAGATATACCAGGATGTAAAGCTGAGAGTCTTACTATTGTTAAAATTTCTTATATGACCAGATTAAGATTAGTCTATGTAATATCATAGAATTTGCAACCTTAATGGGATTATTGTTTTGCACAAGTGCATGCATACA
Organism: Canis lupus baileyi; assembly: GCF_048164855.1. Taxonomy (NCBI): domain Eukaryota; kingdom Metazoa; phylum Chordata; class Mammalia; order Carnivora; family Canidae; genus Canis; species Canis lupus. Next base: position 19,422,173 of record NC_132849.1, read on the forward strand.
ATGCACACACAGTCAAAAATTTATTTGAAATTTAGATGAAATAATATTATAACATAGGTATTGAATTTTTTTAAAGATTTTACTTATTTATTCATGAGAGACACGGGGGCTGGGTCAGAGACAGGCAGAGTGAAGGTCAGGCTCCATGCAGGGAGCCTGATGCGGGACTCAATCCCGGAACTCCAGGATCATGCCTTAGGCCAAAGGCAGGAGCTAAACCGCTAAACCACCCAGGAATCCCCCGGTATTAAATTTTAATAATTGTCTAGGTGAAAGAAAAAAGTAGTCATGGATAACTTAAGCAAAGAAAAAATAATTTGTAGGATACTGAAATGTCAGATTTGAACAGTCAAGTCTTGGGACAGTCTAGAAATAGGGGTGCTCCAGGCAACTAAAGAACCAGGAGCTCATGAACATTCTTTCCTAAAGGCTAAAATTAAAATAACTTGAAGCTTCTAGCATGACAATATTTGTGAATGTTAGCATCTTTTTCTTCTGGAAATCCAACAAAATAAACAAAGATCCACCTGTAAGCGAACAAAACAATTAATTCTCACTGAAAATGGTGATACAAATAATCCATTGACCAAAATTAGTTAAGGATTGCCAAATCATCTGAGCTCCACATAAGAGGTTCCAATTTAAAAGTACAGAAAGTACTGAGAGAATAGCAGCAATTATCTATAAAATACCAGCAAAATCTCACTTTCTTAAGAGAAAGGAATAATACTGTAAAACAGAATCTATCCCACCTATGCAAGACAGCTGTAAGAATTGGTGTGAGTAACAGCTGTTGGACTCTATTGAAGAAGCAGGGGAATTAGAAATGCTCAGAGAATGCCACTGGTCAACAATATTTGCAGAAAGCAATTGTTTCCATGCCAACGAAGGAAAAAGCTTTAGTGAAATATATTCTAAAAATACCCTGTACCCACTCAAAATTAATATTTTCTGTATAAAACATGTTCAGGAAAATCCACTAGCATAGTACTAGCAATGAAAAACTCTGAGGGGAAAGTCTACAAAAAAAGAAAAGAATAATTTGCCAATTTGTAAAAGTAAATTACCAGGGGAAAAATGATGTCACAGATATAATATGTGTTTGACCAACTATTTCACAATCAATTAAAACCAATAGTAATAAAGCAATTGCTCCAAAGATAAAACTCTACAAATCTGTCAGGGGATAACACATGGAAAGGATGGTAAGATGAAATGAGAGTCAGCAGGGTTCAGTAAAGAAGTAAAAGTAGTGGTAAGAGGGATCCCTGGGTGGCTCAGCGGTTTGGCGCCTGCCTTTGGCCCAGGGCGCGATCCTGGAGACCCAGGATCGAATCCCATGTCGGGTTCCCTGCATGGAGCCTGCTTCTCCCTCTGCCTGTGTCTCTGCCTGTGTCTCTGCCTCTCTCTCTCTCACTGTGTGCCTATCATAAAAAAAAAAAAAAAAAAAAAAAAGTAGTGGTAAGATCGTGGAAATTAAGATAGAAATGAAAAGAAAGAATACACACTGTGGAAGAAACAGTAAGAGACATAATGTATAGAAATTAGCTGAGGGGAAAAAAAGAAATTAGCTGAGAGCTGCTAGAGGGGAAGTGGGAGGGGATGGGTTAAATGGGTGATGGGTATTAAGGAGGGCACTTGTGTTGAGTACTGGATGTTATATGTAAGTGATGAATCACTAAATTCTACTCCTGAAACCAGTTTTGCATTATATGTTAACGAACTAGAATTTAAATTTGGAAAAAAAATTAGCAAAATAAAGCAAAAGGAAACATTTTTAAAAGACAAAAAAATACAGATGTAATAGATGTGCAAAGTAGATCAAATATATATGTAGATATGCCTAGTAAGACATACTAGTAGATATGCCTAATTACAGCACATGCATAAGAAAGTCTAAACAATAAAAAATATGTAATATGAAAATGCTTTAAATAAATGAAAAAATAAAACTGTACATATGTAGACACCATATGCAAAGGATAACAGACAGAAAAGTTGACACTACAATATAATCTAGTATAATGGTTAGTCTTCAAATAAAAAAGATTTTTTTCTATGGCCAAGATAAACATAGCATGGAACTTAAAGGAGAAAAAATAAAACTTGCTTCAGATTCACTTACAGCAAATTGCAATGTCACAAAGAGTATAGCAGTACCTAAAACACTCAAAAGAAGACATTGTGAGCCAACAATTTTATATTTAGCCAATCTGTCCCTCAAGTATAAAAACCTTGGAAAAAATTTTGAATGTGTAAGAATTTTAGGAATATTTTGTCCTTAAGACCATGTTAAGCATGCCAAAAGTTTACCTGGCAAACTATGACAAAAGAGGTGGCAACAGGCTTTTTTTTTTTTTTTTTTTTTTACCTTAGACTAAACCAAATATTGGTATAAGGATGATAACAATACAGGAAAGTAATTAAATTCTGAAAAATGGAGGAGAAAAGAAGACAACTGTGGATCTAAATAATAGGTTCTAAATATAAATCATAGAATTAATAAGGGTTTGATGTAAGTTTCAGTCTTTATGTCCCTCAGAAGAGACAGTATACCTAACCCATCTTGATTTAGGGTCCCATTTTTATATTAACCAACTATAGCAGAAATACATAGCCATGTACATGTTTGCTATTTCAATGTTCATCCTTGTATATAGAGAGCAATTCTTTTATTTTTTTCTTTTAAGATCAATTCTGTATGAAGAGTCAACTAATATTAGATAGAGGAACTTAATCTAGCCCCTTTAATGCCTTTATAATCTATTTTTATAATTTTGATTAAGGTAAACTCACTTGAAATAAGAGGAAAGTGCAATACAGACACATCCACTGAAACAAAAAATATAAGGTATATATTTTTATGTACTAGCTGTGGGAGACAATGGGTAAGCTATTTAATGCCATTGTTCCTTGGTGTCTTCATTTCTAAATAAGAATAATTCCTTATTAGGTTTATTATGAGGACTGGAGGAACGAATGGATGAAAAGCCTTCATATTGTATCTGGTATATATAACAATACCTAAAAGTTAAGTGTTATTATTGTTGTTGTTATTGTTACTATTTTCTCTATGATGTGGGTTTGTTTTGAGACATAGAATTCCAATTGCATCATTCTTAACTATGATGGACTCTTCATTGGTCTGACCCACTAAGAATTTTACACAAGAGTTTTGGGTTTATCACAGGGTGATTCACTTATACCCAAAACCAATTTTACAGGCTCAGTATTAACCATTATGGATTAAACTACTTTATCTTGATTAGGATGACAGTGGTAGCCAATATGGAGCAATCTAAATAACTATTTGGGAGTGACAATTGAATAGTTCAAAAGAGAGAGTTGTAAACATGAAGAAAAGTACTGCAGGGAAAGTGTTCAAGAAAACATTTTTTAGAAGTAGATGAAATAGTTTTATAAATTTAAAATATTTTCTAACAACCTATGGTTATTACACTAGTGCTATGCTTATTGTTACAAGTAGGTAGAAAAATGGAAATAAATACAATGTTAAAAATTCCAACATATAAGATAATGTAACGTAGGTTGAAAGTATGCTTCGCTTTAATGGGAAAGTATATTATTCAAAAATTTGAATCAGAAAAACTGACTCAATTTTTAGATGAATCTTGACTTAAATAATATACACATATACACCTCTAGGTGTATTACTGTTTTTATTGTAAAACAAAACTATAAAATATGAAGTATGGAATCAGTGACCAAAAACACAGACATCTGATTCATCTTTCCCTCTCAATTATCTTCTTGAAATGAAATCACAAATGTAGTTATGGTCTCATTAGATGTTGATAAGTGAAGTATGTTACTACGTCAATATCCTTGACTAGGGCAGTTCAGTGATTCATTTTGCAACATCTTGTGTCAAAACTGACACAATAGCTAGATATGGGGAAATGCTTGCCAGCTCTGAAAGCCTAAACTGAATCTTCATCATTTTTTTCTTCCAGCAGACTTTGGACTAAGGCATCCAAAGAGAAGGAATGTGGTCTGCTGGCTTACGGCCCATAGTCCTTGGAAGGATTGCCCAAATCTGCTAACTGTAACAAACCTGACACATGCCTGCACAGGTGGAATAGATAGTTCTAAATCTGAGTGATTGGAGGAACATAATTCTTCAGTGGCAGTGATATGTGGGGGGGAAAAATAAGCTTCTCTTCAATATATCGGTAGAAGGTAACAGATGTCTAGGTCATTAGATGCTAGGAGATAAGAAACAAAACTTCCTCAAATTCCATTGCCCACATTTTTCTCTGCCTAAGCCATTTCAATGGTTTGCTTATCTGGGTACTAATGTGCCATATGAATATGAAGAGGTAAAGGAAAATTGCAAACCATTTCCAGTGAATCATTAACATGAACAATAAAGACAGTGAAAACAGAAAAAAATATTTTTAAACTCATAGCCCTGTTGAGGTTAATTTGTAGAAAAGAAGTTTAATAAGATACATCAAGATAATCAAGGATATTTAATATACAACACTAAAAATTCTTTCTAGTGCGGATAAAAACATTTTTGAACAAATAAGTAAATATTTTAATGATTTTATTTATTTATTCATGAGAGACACAGAGAGAGAGGCAGAGACACAGGCAGAGAAAGAAGGAGGCTCCATGTAAGGAGTCCAATGTGGGACTGGATCCCAGGACTCCAGGATCACACCCTGAGCCAAAGGCAGACGCTCAACCGCTGAGCCACCCAGGCATCCCCAAAAAGTAAGTAAAGAAATTAAAAGCAGAAAATTTATTATCTGAGAACTTTAGAGGAAGACAATGTCTAATAAATAAAAGAGATTTTACAAGAGACAATAAGAGATAGAAAATATGAAAGGCAAAATATCTAAGTCTTAAAATTTTGCCATCCAGAAGAGAAAATTAAGAAATGGTGAAATAACAAAGAAATAATTTTAACAATCCATATCTCAAGATTTACTTAATTTTCAGTAAAATACTTTCAGAGGGAGAAAATGAAAGTAAGTCATGTATATGTAAGATTACCTAGTAAGTTTACAGATTCCAAAGGTAAACAGAAACTATTAAGAAAGGAAAAGTTAAAAAAAAAAATAAAAATGAAAATGGAAATAATATGGAAGAAAAAATAAATACATCCTACTATCAAAATAAGTGAGAAATGCCTGGATTGCCCTTTCAAAAAGCTTGCTAGTAGAATTAAAGCAAAACAAAATCCACGAATTGAAAATTGTAATGATAAAATGTGGTGTAATACTATATTAGACAAAGACAAATAGTATTTTATAATAGAAAAGTAACATAGAAAAGTGAAATTGGGGGATCCCTGGGTGGCTCAGCGGTTTGGCACCTGCCTTAGGCCCAGGGTGCAATCCTGGAGTCCCGGTATCCAGTCCATCGTCGGGCTCCCGGCATGAAGCCTGCTTCTCCGTCTGCCTATATCTCTGCCTCTCTCTCTCTCTCTCTCTATGTCTATCATGAATAAATAAATAAAATCTTAAAAAAAAAGAAAAGTGAAATTGAAAACAATATATTCACTAAAAGAGGAATTATTTAATTATAAAAAATAAAGCCAATGTAAAATTTGCAGCATTCAAACATTCATTCATAAAAATAAAAGAACTTTATTAAAATGAATTAATAGATATTTTAAATAAATTATTTCCATGAAAAAATATTTTCTATCTTTTGATATAGGCATTGCCTTCTTAAAAGAGATTTTTCCAAATTTCCAAATAATCATCTTGCTAGCCTCATTAGCATTTTAATTTCCTGCAAGTCAATTTTATTGAATAATATTAACCAGTATGGCCTATAAAATATCTACTATGAAAATTATGATGATTTTGTTTTTTTTTTCACTCCATATATTTTCATGTGGAAATTTAAATATATATATAAATATACAAATTTATATATATGATTTTTGTGTTCTACAATATATTATAATATATATTCTCTAACTGTAGGATGATACTTTATATATAAATAGCTTGCTATTTTAATCACCAAATATTCTATAAAGTCTTCAATATGTTGATTATTTGATATGTCATGTTTTCAGTGTAGAAAGCTTTCTCACCTTTCTTTAGATTATTTCTCAGGACTCTATGATTTTGAATAGAAGTTATATATTTCTGAAATTTCATTATATAATCATTTCTTATATGTTTAATACTACAATTGATTTTTATACACTGGCTTTCTATCCAGTGATCATATTAAACTAAATAATTAATTCATATTGATTATAGATACATCAATATATAATGATAACAATTATGAATAATGTCACTTGTACTTTTCCTTTCAATATTTATAGACTTTATTTTTCTTTCTGTATTGTACTAGTTAAGATATCTAGAGCAAGAAAATGTTATTTATCTTAATCCTAAAAACGGGAGTCATGAGTTCCATATTTGTAGACATAAATGTTTTAAAAGGAAAATATAAATGAGATAAAACACAAAAAACTAGAGAATTTATGCCTAGAAGGCAGAGAAAAAGCATCAATATTCTTACATGGAAGGATTTTTTTTAATTACATTCAAAAATTAGTTGGAAAACAGGCAAATCTTTTGAAAACTTGTTTATCAACGAAGAAAATCAAATAACCAGCAACTTGATCATCGTCGGTAATTGACAGTGAAATGTGACAAATAAAAATATAGATTCAGTCACTAAGAAATAATAAAAATTCCTAGTAAGACCGCCTTATGTTTGAGCTAAACATAAGAACGTATTTCTTTAATGGTAAAAGATTGTTGTTCCCAATAACAAAATTAGTTTGGGGGTATGGTAAGGACTGAATTGTGTCCTCCCAAATTCTTATATTGAAATTCCAACCCCTACGGCCTCATATGTACTGTACTTGGAGATAGGGCTTTTGAGAGGTAAATAAGCTAAAAATAGTAAATAATGTAAAATAAAGTCATATATGTGACTCCTAATCAAACATGACTCGTGTCATTATAAGAGGAGATTAGGACATAGACAATACAGTCCAAGGGACAAACAAGCCAAGAAGAAAAGCTTCAAAAGAAACTGAGCCTGTGGACATTTTGATCTTGAACTTCTAACATATAAAACTGTGAGAAAATACATTTTTGTTGTTTATTTTTTAAAAGATTATTTACTTATTTATCTGAGGATGTGAGTGAGAGAGAGAGCACAAGCAGGGGGAGGAACAAAGAGGGAGGGATAAGCAGACTCCCCTGTGAGCAGGGAGCCTGACCCAGGGCTTAATGCAGGGACTTCAGGATCATGACCTGAAACAAAGGCAGACACTTAACTGACTGAGCTACCCAGGAATCCTAATTTTTGTTGTTAAACCAATCAATCTTTGATATTTTGTTATGGCAGCCCTACCAAACTAATACAGAGGAATAAACAAAAGCAGAAAATGATATTGCTTAAGTATCTCCTTATCTGGCATGGTAAATGTTCTTAGATGATGTCTTCAGAAGTACTCAGGAATATTTTATACATTTTAACTTATTCATGAATCTTCTCAGGGAAGGCAAAAACACTTGGAGTATCAGTCTGCTGATTACAGTTCCATATCAAATCTCTTACATAATCCACATAATAACAAATTTTCAGGATTCTTAAGTTGAATTTTTAAAAAAATGAAACCATTTTTGAAATGCTGTGAAGCAAATTGAGTAATGTTCCAGATTTTGTAATTTTCTTTTCTGGGTTATATAGTTGTCTGCCATACCTGGCTAAAATAACAACACTTTTTTGAGCAAACTTAACAGGATATTTCCCATTCAGGCACTTTCACACAAGTTTCTTTTCGGGCTACATCAACTTACACACTTATCACATGATATAATAATGCTAACCAGCAGCTGACATAAACATGCTTGCTGTATTATTCTGCTCAGGTTGCCATAACAAAATACCATAGATTGGATGGTTTAAACAATAAATATTTACTTTGTCATATTTTGGAGGCTGGAATGTCCAAACTCTAGGAGCTAGCTGATTAAATTTCTGGTGAGAGTCTAAACTCTGAGAGTTTGCTTTCTGGCTTGCAGACAGGTACCTTCTCTTTGCATGCTCACATAGCCTTAGCACATGAGCAAGGAGAGAGAAAAAGAAAGCTCTTCTTTTTATAAAACCACCAATCCTTTGGATTAGGGCTCCACCCTTCTGATCTCATTTAATTTTAATTACCTCCCATAAAAGCTCTGTCTCCAATTATGGTTACACTGGGGGCGGTTGCTTCCACTCAGGAAAATTGAGGGCTCACATTTCATTTGCTAGCACATGGTAAGTGCTAGAGAAATGGTTGGAAGAGATGTGTCCAGGCATGCTATCTCGACTCACTAAGCATGACAGGGTCTTTAGTTTTGAAGATTTAAAGGTACAGAAAGTGCTCATTACTCTTGTAGATGGGTTAATTGAGTATCAGTTAAGAGTTGTACTATAGGTGTTTAATTATGAAAGTGGAAATGCAATAGGTATTAAATAAAAGTTATTTAGGGCATTCAGGTAAGGTGTAATTATATTAAAATACAAAACATCTATTTCTGAAGGCTTTTAAAAGGGCATTCATATGGTCTGACATTGGTCATGGTCTGAGGCTTCTTGTTTCCTGCTTATTTCCAAGAGTCTCTTTCTCCAGGCTTCCATATGAGTCTGTGATTCCCTGATACCATTCCAGTAATTTCATTTTTTTTTTTTTACTTCAAATAGCTGAAAGCTATTTGTAGTCAGGAAATGTGACTGATACAAAACTGTGACCATTTGTGTGTCAAAGTAAATGGATCTTGAAGGTAAGCTGAGATGATGCTGAAAGCAGAGAAAATTCTAGTTAGCTTACTCTTATGGTTCTGCCTTTTAATATGTACTGTTGTGTGTATGTACTAACAACAGAAGTATATAGGAAGCCAGGCTGAAAATTATTTCTACTCACCTGAATTTTCTACTTTTTGGATGAGTGTGAATTAATTTATGGTTGAATGAGAATATCATATTTTTTATTTTTTTTATTTTTTTTATTTTTTTTATTTTTTAAAGATTTTATTTATTTATTTATTTATTCATGAAAGACTGAGAGATAGAGAGAGCCAGAAACAAAGGCAGAGGGAGAAGCAGGCTCCATGCACCGGGAGCCCGATGTGGGACTCGATCCCGGGTCTCCAGGATCGCGCCCTGGGCCAAAGGCAGGCGCCAAACCGCTGCGCCACCCAGGGATCCCGAGAATATCATATTTTTTAAACACAATATCATTTTCTCTCTGTTCTGTTCATAGAGCATTGATAGACTAATTACTAAACACCCTCTTATTTATTAAATTTGTTTCTCAATAAGGCATTTTGCAAACTAAAAATAAATAGCCTAAATAGTAGCTAAAAAATACCTCATAACAATTCAAACCACTAACACTACATTTCTGTAAAATGTCTATAATCCATATTTTTCAGTAATTGCTTCCATATGTATTTCTTATCAAACTATAATGCATAATTTACTAAGAGTTATATCAGGATCATTTAATTTCCCTTAGCTTTAAAAAAGGTTATAAAAATATGTTATATTGCATTTAATTTTAAAAGAAAAGCATCTAGAAATGGTGACTTACAATTAAATTTGCAAAGGAAATTATTGTAACAGTTCAAGTATCAGTATAAACAGATCACACACTCATATTCAAAATTTTGGGTCTTGAGATAATTTTTTGAATCACTAACAAAACCTAGCCATTAAAAAAAAAAAAACCTAGCCATTTAAAAATATAGCCATACCAATCTGAGAAATGTCTTCTTTGCAGAATAAAAACTATAATATAGAGAGATTTTTGCCCATGCAGATATTAATCTTAGCCTTCAAAATCTATGAATTCTTATCAGTTATGGAATAATAACATTGACAGTATAAAATATTAAAGTTCCTTATAAAGAATAACTGTCTTGTCATGTCCAAAGGGACAGAACTGCTGGCATAGATAGACATGCAGGTCTACCACTAATGGATCATTATATGTTATAAAATATCAGTAGATCTAAAAAATATATGGGAAATATTACATGGTGTGGTTATAAATAAATTATTTTATAATTAGTTATCCTTTTCTTTTTAAAGATTTTTGTCATCCATTCATGAAAGACACAGAGAGAGAGAGGCAGAGGGAGAAGCAGACTCCATGCAGGGAGCCTGAGTGTGACTCGATCCTGGGTCTCCAGGATCATGCCCTGGGCCGGAGGTAGGCACTAAACCGCTGAGCCACCCAGACTGCCCAGTTTTTCTGTAAGCAGTGTTTTGATATTTTGATAACATTAATAAATAAAATCTAGTAATACATACTTAGGATAATCTTTAATTAAGGAAAAATTAGCAGTATGTTCATTGTGAGAGTTAAAGCTATTGGACCCTCTGGAGAGTCATGAAAACCTTTTGGGATCAGTATCATAATGAAAATAAAGTGGTATATCTCCTTAATGATTTAAAAATGAAGTACTACTTGAGACTAATAACAGACAAGTGATTATAACTGTAATATTACTCTAATAATAGCAACAAATGGATTGATTAGAAAAAACAAAGTCCATCCTACTTCACATATATTTAGCTTCCTAGGATCAGAGACACTACAGTGATTATTTCACTTGGTATATATTTCTTAAGATGATAATATTCTACCTCTATCCAAGTGCAATCAATTAAGGGCAGTTGTGAGACCATTAAGATATTGAATCTCATACCTAATTGTGCCCCCACCCCCCAAATCTGTCCAAAATAACTAATTTAAGATCTATAATTCTATATATGAGCCTAGGATTCTTTTGTGAATTTTCTTCCATGACTGCATGACTTCTACAAAATGTCCCGTATGTCAGAAATACTTATGTGAAAGAAAGTTTTACAAAACTTGAGAACTGTAATAAAGAACAATAAAATTGCTTCCACTGAACGCTGCTAGGAAGCTTTTCCACCATATATACGTATTTTTTTGCTTTTCTTTTTTTCCTATTTTGTTTTATGTTTCAAATTTTTATTTAAAAAAAAAACAAAAAAACAAAAAAACAAAAACAAATTTTTATTTAAATTCTAGTTAGTTAAGATATAGTAAGATATTGATTTCAGGAATAGAATTTACTGATTCATCACTTCTATGTAACACCTAGTTTCTGCCATATTTTAAATGGACCTTTCCTTTAAGATGGTATAACATGTTAGAACTGATTCCCACAGCCATCAGCTAAATTAAAAGGATCTGTTTAGAACAATGGAAAAATTAATAAAAGTTTAAGGTCCACGTATTTTGTTAACCATTTAAGAGAAAGATGTATTGGGAAAAAAAGACTGAATTTAAAAAAAAAAAAGATTGAAAATCAGAAAGACTAAATATAGTCTCAAATATGAGAGGTTTCTGTGAAATTGTATTAAAATAATTTATGAAATTATTTTGTGAGATAGTATCAAAATACTTTATTACAAACTAGATAGTAAGTAAATGGTGCTTTCAAAAATAAAATGTGGGGCACCTGGGTGGCTCAGTCAGTTAAGTGTCCAACTCTTGATTTCCACTCAGGTCATGATCTCAGGGTTTTGAGATTGAGCCCAGCATCAGGCTCTGCACAGGTGTGGAGCATGCTTAGGATTCTCTCTCCTCTCCCTTTGCCTCTACTCACTCTCTCTCTTTCTCAAAAAAAAAAAAAAAAAGAAAAAAGAAAAAAGAAAGAAAGATTAGATGCTCTTAATTGTACACACAAAAACAGGTACATGTGCATGCACACACATACCATTATGATAATGATTCAAGGTTTAGCAGAAAAATTAGATTATACAAAAGAATCTATAATTATTTACCTCCAAATACTGATGAATAATATTAATAATAACTTGAAGGTGTGATATTAAACCTATAAAATAGATTTGGAAATGAACCATGAATTGGAAAGAAACCAAATTTTCTTGTTTTTTTTTAAAGATTTCCCCTACAAATTTTAAGGTGGAATGAATGGCCAGAAATCTGTATAATAGACTTGTTCATTTCATTTACAGATAATTTTGTTATTGGAACCCACAGATACCTACCTGTTCTGAAATAATTTCCAGGACCCAATTAAAAAAGAATATATCAATGTAGTACTGCATCCATACACTGGCCAGTATTCTTCCTTTTCTTTATTACATATTCTTGAATAACAAGACAGTATGGTTAGAAAATGCAAATAAACAAAAGGTTTTAAATTTTAGTAAAAATGACATAGAATTACTTATATATATTTATATATATCTTTTTAAGATTTTATTTATTTGTTCATGAGAGACACAGAGAGACAGAGAGAGACAGAGAGAGAGAGAGAAGCAGAGACACAGGCAAAGGTAGAAGCACGCTCCATGCAGAGAGGACGACGTGGGACTCGATCCCGAGACTCCAGAGTCACGCCCTTGGCCATAGGCAGGCGCTAAACCGCTGAGCCACCCAGGGATCCCGACATAGAATTACTTTTATTTGAAGATATTATTATAAACCTAAAACTCCAAGATAATCATCAAAAGTATTAAAAATATATAAATATTAATAAAATTACTAATGTATAAAATACTTGAGTCTTCTGAATTTCTATTCTTGATTCTGATTTTCTGTACATAAAAAATTTATTACTTTTATTGCAAACAATATGTTTATTGCTTATATTGCTCATACATTGCCACATGATTAGCTTACTTGAATTACATTTTTTTGAGGATCAGAGGACATAGTCTGATTGTTCTTATAAGTGGACAATTGGCACTTTAGTTATCTTTTAAATTAAAAGCATACTCCTTATTAGAAGTTGATTTGTGTCTAAGTGTTTTTCCTTCCTCCCAGGTAGACTTTTTCTAATACATTCACATTACATATTAAATACATGTGTATATTATATATGTTGAAGAAATGACTCTCTAGCCTAACATGTCATGCTTATATTTATTACAATACATTTTAAAATCCATTCTAAGATTTTATGTATCACTTAAGAAGAAATTGAATATTATGCCATTTCTTTTAAAATTTCTCTTTAAAAGGTTCTAAGCTTTTATTACACCAATTCATAATGCAATTAAGTTTAATAAAATGCACACTTGATTGATTTACTCTCTAAAAATGAGTGTTATACTTTATAATGATTTTTTCATTTTCTAATAAAATTGAGGTACTTGTAAAAAAGTTATCTTTTTAAAAAGCAAGAAAATGTAAAACCAAATAAGCCAAAATTTTAGTTAGTTTGGTTTTTTTTGTTTTTTTTTCCAAAATTTTAAAGTTTGACATGCATCAAAAACAATTAGAAATGATGAATAAACTAGAAGATGCTGATACATAACTTAAAATATGATTTAATTGCAGTGCAAATATTTATAAAACATCTCTCATGAACTAGATTTAGGCAAAAATACATAAATGTGATATACCTACATATCTTCCAAAAGATCAGAGCATTTCTGGCTTTTTTTTTTCACGGTGACGAATAAACCAACGGAAATTCAGTACTACACTGGGTTAGCTCTAATGGTGTCAGAGATATGTACAGTGTTTGAAAGAAAATTAAAGGAATGATTTTGGCTGAACCCTTTGGATGCTGTCTTCGAAAATATAGCCTTTTGTTTCCATTATCTTCTCCTTCCATTATGGAAAAAGTGGTAGTGTGAACTAGCATATCTTTATCCTATCACCTAATACCTCTCAAATTTATTTTTAACAAAATAAAAGTTATCTCTAGACAACAGTATCCATGACACTAAGGAGCTGAAGCACAAACAGCAGGCCAAGGAAGGTTGAACCTGTTCTTATATTTATATAGGATCATTTTTGCTTGTGGGTGACAAAAAAAAATCAATTTTATCTAATGTAAGTGAAACGAATTCCTTGGCCTAGGAAATAAAACCATCTGAAGAACAAGAATTTCATTGGACCCTAAGGACAGAGATTGAGAGAGAAAATGTCAGCATTCTTGCTAAGTATCAGCCTATCTCTCTCTGCATGCTGGTTTTATTTGTTCCATCTAGCCCACATTTTCACAGCCTGACCATCAGATAGAGGACTTAATTTCTTTTGTTCCAATTTTAAAATTTCCAAGAATTTCATGGATATGGAAGCAAGTGTCATAAACATTCTCACCCATGATGCCAGGGAAGCTGAATGCAGTCATCAATCATCCCCCTCCACATGACATAGAGTCAGACCCTGAAGCATTCTCCCTAAAGAGGGCAACTGGACAAAATTAATTAATTACATTAAAAATAACACTTACATTTGTATCAAATAGGATATTTTGCAACGTGCTTTCATGTTTCCTACTCTTCTAAACCTTAATAATTTTGTCACAAGAAAATTTTGGCAATGGTGGGATTGAGTCCCAAAAAGCTTAAATGGTTTACAAAGTTAATACACAGAGTTAATGCCAGAGCTTGAATTATAACTCAGAGTTGAGATGCTGAAACCTATCCATTCTCTGATTTTAAAATATGATACTCACACCCACATTCAGACATTCATGACTATTCAAAGTCACGGATACACAAATCTTTTAATATTAAGAGTTTAATACTAATCATACCAAGGAATACTGTTAAAAGAAAAATAAAGTAATTTGAGCTGAATAAAAGCAGTTTTAAAAATCTTTTCTTACTGCTTCTAACCTCCAACTCCCTTGATCTACCACATATTTCCTCTACATTCCAGACAGTATCTTTTACAGCTCAACACTTTGATTTTCATAGTGAATTTCCTTTCTTATAAGATTTATAGTAGAGAATATTTGTCTACATGTAAACATTCTAGACATTATTTCCTGGATTAGATGAAAACATTGTTTTAAGGAAAGAGGTATAAAGACTGCATGTTTCCTTCATATGGTATATTTTTTAAAAATCTCATGCTTTATAATTATTGATGTCTAGAATGGTTACAAAGGGTTTGGCTCCAGAAGGTTAGGTGGACATCATCAGTCACAATGAGGTCTAGAATATGTCAAATATTTCCAAACTTCATGTTTTCTTCTTTACTCATATAACCCTTCATAAGTTCCAAATGTCTAAAAATGTTCAGTTTGGACCCTGGCCCGAATGCAGATTAGGGTTAGTCCCAAACATACAGACAATGTACAAGTTGATGCAAAACCTATTGGACACTTTTCCCTGTGTTAATTCTCCCACAGTGTTTCTTCCTTTTGCCCACCAGTCTTGCCTGAGGATGTTCCACATTGTTTTCTTCATTCCTACCAGGCAAACTATGGTAAATTCCTTATTTGCTCTTTTTTTGCAGGCTAAAATTTCCTGATTATTTTCTAATACTGATTACCAAAAAGTAACTACTCTCTCCCATTATGTAATTTTGTTATATTAGTATATTGATAATGTTCTTTTTTTGTTGTTTTGACAAGAGACCCTTTGTATTGGTTCAGTGAATAGCAGGAAAATAGAACAGTGAAATCCACCCCTTTGTTGAAGTACACAATAGAGGTAAACTTTCTCACTATCCTTTGAATGTCTGTGGGATCTGTAGTGACCCCTATTGAATGATGACATTTCCTATTTTGCATCAGATATTGTAGTTTGTGTCTTCTTTCTTTTTTCTTGGTCAGTTTGGTTAGAGATTTAACAATTTTTTTTTGGACTTTCAGCGAAATAGCTTTCAATTTCAATGATTTCCTTTATTGTTTCTCAATGTCATTGATTTTTGTTTTTAGACATTAGTTCTTTCCTGTTTCTACACACATTTTTTTTTCCTCCTGGTAATAAATCTCCACTTATTTTGCTTTGTTTTTTTTATTTTATTTTATTTCATTTCATTTTTGTAGTTCATTGAAGTAGAAGCTGAGGTTAAATTTGAGACCTTTATTGTTTTCTACTATAAGCATTTAACATTATAAATTTACTTCTAAATATTGATTTAAATTCATTCTACACATTTTGATGGATTTTCATTTAAAATATTTTTAAATGTCCCTGGAGACCTCTATTTAATCTGTGGATTATTTAAAAATGTTTTAATTTCTAATTTTTTGGGTATTTTCCATATATCTTTCTCTTATTGATTTCTGTTTTAATTATGTTGTGATTTGAGAACGTAGTTTTGGATGACTTTAAATTGTTGAGGTTCCTTTTATGGCTCAGAATATGAACTATATCAGAGAATGTTCTACATGTATGTGAAAAAAGTGTACTCTACTGTTGTATAGAATGTTCTACATACAATCATTAGGTGTAGTTCTTTGATAATAGTGTTAAAGTCTTCTATATTATCACAGATTTTTTTAATCTACTTATAGTTTCAATGACTGACTAATAGTTTCAATGACGGAAAGTGAAGTTTTGAAGTCTACTACTGCAATACTGATTTGTCTACTTCTTTATTCAATTCTATCAGTTTTGCCTCAGATACTTTTACTCTTTGTTAGATTCATATGTAGTTATCATTATGTATTACTGACATGATGCAATGTTCATCTTTATATCTGACAATGTGTTTCCTCTAGAGAGTCTATGGAAGAATTCATTTATTTGCCTTTTTCAGCTTCTAGATGCTGCCTGTATTCCTTGTCTCTCACGATCCTGAGACCACAACATGAGCCTAAACCAAGACTTGGACATTCAACCAACTGCACCACTCGGGTGATTACATTGGATTCACCTGGTAGTTCAGGATAATCTCTCAACCTTAAAATTCTTAATTTAATCACATCTGCAAAGTCCCTTTTGTCATGTACTATATTTTCACAGAGTTGAGACACTGGGGCATAATCTTTGAAGGGACCATTATTCCATGTAACTAGATATCTACTCTATCTGATATTAATATAGCTTTATCAACATTTGTATCTTTTCCCTTCATTATATTTTAATCTATCTATATATGTATATTTATTTTTATTTACTTTATTTTATTTATTTATCTCAGAGAGAGAGCACAGGAGGTGGAGTGGTTTGAGAGGGAATGGGAAAATCTCAAGCAGACTCCCCACAAAGCACAGAGCCTGACATGGGGCTTGATCCCATGACCCTGAGATCATGACCTGAGCTGAAATTAAGAGTTTATTGCTTAACCAACTGAGCCACCCAAGTGCCCCTAATATGTATATTTAAAGCAAGTTTCTTGGAGATAGTTGGTCCTTGACTCTTTATATGGTCTAATAATCTCTATTTTTTAACTGTTGTGTTTAGACAATTCACACTTAATGTGATTATTAATATAATCAATTAAATTCAGCATCCTCTAGCTATATTCACCTGAATCATCTATTCTTTGCCCCTTTCTCCTTTGTAAATGCCTTCCCTTGGGTTAATTCACAATCTTTTGTGTTCTATTTTTCCTCCTTTATGGCATATTATTTATTCCTTTAAAAAAACAATAATTACAAACTTAATTAAGTGAAATCTACATTAAAAGAATGTCACTTAACATGAGGTATAAGAACCTTTTAATAGTGTATTTTCAAAACCTTCCCATCATTTTGGCAATGTTGCATATTGTTTACTTTAACATACATTATAAATACTCCATGAACTATCCCTAGTTTTGCTTTAGACAGCCAGTTATAATTTAACGTGGAAAAAGGAAATGTTATTTTATTTCTGTTATTCTATTACCAGTGTTTCTTTACTGTGTAGATTCTTTATCCTTTGTTGTAGATTCTAGTTATGGTTGGATAACATGATTTCTGACTGAAGAATTTAATATTTCTTGTAGAGTAGTTCTGTGAGCAATGAATTCCCTCTCTTTTTCTGTTTGTCTGATAAATCTCTATTTCTTCTTCAGTTTTAAGAAGTGGAAATATTTATCCTCTTTGGTATTTTCTGGGATTTGTTAATATATGAGTTTTTTAATCAAACTGGAAATAATTTTATAAAATTCTCAGCTATTATTTCTTCAAATTTTCCTTCTCATTTTCTCTCCTTTTTTTTCTGTGCTTCCAGTTATTGTATATTGAGCATGTGTTTTGTCCAGTAGTTCTTGAATACCCTGTTTTTATTTCATTTTGTATTCTCTTTCTCTCTCTCCCTCTTCCTCTCTCCCTATGTGAGTTTGTTTCAATTAACAGTAATGTTTCTTTTTTTAAGATTTATTTTTTTATTTTATTTATTCATTTTTAAACATTTTATGTATTCATTCATGAGAGACACACAGAGAGAGGCAGAGACATAGGCAGAGGGAGAAGCAGGCTCCTTGCAGGGAGCCTGATGTGGAACTCAATCTCAGGACTTGGGGATCACAACTTGAGCTAAAGGTAGATGCTCAAACACTGAACCCAGGTACCCCAAGAGTAATGTTTCTAGATCAATCTTCATATTCTTTGATTTTTTTCTCATCTGTTTCAAGTTTTTTGAGTTCACGAGAGACATTCTTCAGCTCTGGTAATAAAAAATAGTGATCTTTTCATTTCTAGCATTTCTATTTGATTCTTTCTTATGGTATTTGACCCTGATGATATTACTCCTATGTGCTTACATGCTGTCCAGGTTTTCTTTAAACATTTTTATAACACAGTAAGATCAAATGCAGCAACATGTTTTATTTGATGTAAAGACTCTCTCCAGAATTATTCATAATTATTTTAAAATCTATGTCAAATTGTTCTAATACTTGTTTTTATGTTTGAGTGTTCTGATGACTATTTTTTTCTCTTCAAGATGTTTTTGTCTTGCCTTTTCATATGCTTTGTAATTTCTTTAGAAAGCCAGTTATTTTGTGTAAGACAATATAGACTGAGGTAAATAATCTTTATGTCTGGAAATGGGCATAGCATTCCTTCTACCAGGCTCTTATGAGTGTTTGAATTATCTAGTTAGGAGTTTGGCTGGCTTTAAGGTTTGTTGTTGCTATGGCTATCCTCAGTGCATCACAGGCTTCAAATACTTTAGCAGTATTTTGCTTCTGGGAGGGGTATATTTGCTTGAGCAGATCCGTTAGATTCTGAGCCTAAAACTTTTTCTTCCAGTACACAACAGAGAAGGCCATTGTCTATGCTCTTGTTCATCTCCTTTCCCTCTCCCAGTAGTATAATGCTGTTGTTAGTTATTTAAGGCTCATTAGCTTGGTGGCAGAGGTCTCCTGTTCTGAATTGGCTTAAGATTTTGGCAAACACTGGATCTTGGGAATTCATGAATGTGGATCTCTTAATTCTCTCATACTTTCCTTAGATATAATTGAGCCAGGATATGATCCTGCTTCTGTCCTGGGATACTGTTTTCCCTCCTTATTCCCTTTCTCAGCTCCCGCACATTTTTACAAATGCCCAAGGAAAGCATTGTTTCTTTTCCCCCTCAAGTTCAGACTTCTCTTCCTCATAAAGGGAAGAGGTTGGGATCTGGGCAGAGCTTCTTGCCCTTACAATACAACTGCTTTCCCCCTCTTCCATGTCTATAGTCTTAATACTCTTTCTGTCTTCTCAGTGAGAATTAAGTGGGGTTCAAGAAAGAACAAGTAAAGGTTTTGGACTCCCCTTGGAGTCTCACACTGTCCCACTATCTTGTGCAGCAAGTCATCAACCATTCTACCTGAACGTCTGGTACCTCTGTTCAGTTTTATCACTCTACACAGATGAACAAGTACTTCAGTTTCATCTCTCCCTGCACAGCTCTTTCTATTTAATTGGGGGCTAGTTGTTACTTTGTGACCTTAAATCTCAATGTGTTTAAAAAAAAAGTATGAAGTTGTTTTGGATCTCTTTTAATGTAGGATGAGAGCAATGCTCTTTCTAGCTATCTATATCATACAATAGAAGCCAGATGTCTTCATAATCTATTTTTAACATAATAATACAAATTCTAATAATAATTTAAAAATTGATCTGTTTTGAAGGTGATTTCCAATTTTCTTAGTTGAGTAAAAATTCTTTACCTCTGTAATCTCAGCTCCCATAAATTCAAATATCCAGTCCTGAAAATTCTCCTACATATATTTTTTTCCTATTATATATCTGATTTTTTCATAAATTTTTACCATATAATAGAACTTAAAATGTGCATTTCAAATTTATTATTCATAAATAACACATATATTCTAATAATTTAATTATAAATTAAATATACATAAATTTCATTGGAGGGTCATATTAACTATCAACTATGCAATTTTGGCATCATCATCTTTGGCTTTAAAATATCTTTTGCAAAAAAAAAAATCTTTTGCAATTGTAGAATAGGACATGTGTCTTAATTTGATCTTACCAGGTTATAAAAATTGAAAAGAAAAAGAATGGAAAATGTAAGAGCTGGGACTTGTTAAGAATTGCAGGTATCAAAAACGGAACACAATTAAGAGATATATTGAGATACCAAACATACCATATTCTTAGTCTCAAACAATCCACATTTTTAAGATACATGTGTTTTATATATAAAGAAAACTAAAAGTAAATTGAAGAATATTACAAAATGATTTAAGTAAGTACATCTTAACTACATAATTAACAGACAAATAATCAAAAGTCTCTATGTTTTTAGGCTAGAAGAAACTGAGCTACTTTGACAATGCAAAATTAAAATTCTTTGTTTTTTTGAGGGGAAGAGTTGGAAGATAAAAGTGAAATCCAAACATTTTTTACTTAGGGTTTGGGGCTTCCTGAAGTCTCAGAAATTTCAATCTTCTTAAAGGTTGGAGGATCATAGTTTATTCTGATTTTACTCTAGATTTTAGGGAGAATTTTTCCTTCCCTCATTTGACACTAGTTTTTTTAAACATTTTATTTATTTATTCATGAGAGAGAGAGAAGCAGAGACTCAGGGAGAGGAAGAGCCAGGCTCCTTGCATGGAGCCTGATGTGGGACTGAAATCCAGGACCCATGGAATTGACCCATTTCAGATCACCACTGAGACCCCCAGGTGCCCAGACACTATCAATACTACTTTTTTTTAGTGTTTCTTTTCTTTTGTAGTTTTCTTAGCCATTAGTGTGGTACAAGCTAAAGTATAATACCTTAGTCATCAATCCAAGAAATTTTTGTGCTGTGTTTGGGATTAAATATTTAAGTATATAAAGCATCACTAATGACATTAATGTACAATGAAGAGTCAGTTTTAGACTGCCTAGATTAGAAAGTAAACTTAGTAAAAAGTGCCAAGAAGTAGAACACTTTTATTTTGCCCTCCACTAACCTAAGAAAGTTTCTGCAGTTTTCCAGGAGATTAGCTAAATTGGATTCAAAACCCATCTGGTAATAAAGGAAATATTTATTCTTGACTTTACTGTGGGTACATAGCTGGGTAAAGACAAGACTCAGAGATGCTAATTCTTCACTTTAAACACCATTGATGACTGCTCAGGACTTGGTCCTTCCACAAAACACAATAAAATGTGTTCAATTGAGTTGGGGAGTTCTATACATTTGGAGACTCACAAGCTGACAGGATCTTTTAATTTCAATAAAATATAAAAACTATTAATAACAGCTTCTAAACCCCAAAGTTGAGAGACAAATGAATTTTAGCTATCTAACCTGAATCAAGACCAAGAGGACACTGTCTCCAAAAGTAAAACAAATGCCAGTTAGTTAGTTAACTATAACACTAATAAAAAAGTGATAAGTATGATCTCATTCACACACCACACACACACACACACACACACACACACATACACACAGACACCTCTATCCCATAATTAATGAGATCTTTCATTATGGCTGTTTAACAAGAGCTTTTTATGTTTGATCAAAGCATCTATGCAATTCTGAAGTTATTCCACTTAGCAGTTGGCTGATTGATAACTACCTTCAGGGACCTCTGAATCTACCTCCTTCTAAAACTTGGTTTATGAAATGTGTTTTGCATACTGCATGTTAACGGAGGCTGTGTATTCTGTAATTATAATAGGGATATTGGGAATTCTTAATTAAACATCCAAGAGTTTTCATAACTTCTTGTGGCATAGAAAATTAAGAGAATTCAGGAAATCAGAAAGACCACTGGAACACACCTCATTTTATCACGGTAGTAAGATAATTAGTGTCATTAATAATTTTGATTAATATTTAAACATCCTATTTATTAGTTATAGTTCTCATAAAGAATTTTCTGTAGGTCACCAGGCTAATTAATTTTATACCTTTTCTCATACAATGTTCAGGAAAATCCAATGAGATAGATATTACTAATTCTATTTTATAAACAAGGAAATGGAAGCTTAGACAGCAAGTAATTTTTTCAAAAAGACGTGTACTTTGCAAATGATGGATCTTGAAATTTATTCCTAAGTGTGTGTGACTCCTAAGCCAATATTTTGGACAAAAGAAAACCCTAAATGCAAACTCCTTGTCTCTCTTTCCACATATTGTCTTTCTTATGTGCTCAGGGAATCGTTTATTATCTTGCTAGGATTCAAACAATTGAATATTATGTGGTGGCTTATAAACATTTCCTTGCTACTCTGAAGGTAAGCAGAGAAAGTGGTGTTGGCATTTTTAAACGTAAAAAAAAATGTGTTTCAAACAATATTGGTATATCTGTGTAGTTGTGAGTCTTTTAGAATTCTTAAGTGGATGTATCTTCTTTCATGTAAAATTATTTCCATAATAAAATTTTTATTATTATAACAAGTATAAACATAAAATTAAATTTTATTATAGAATAACTTAAAAATAAAATTGAGTATTAAAACTATACAAAAGAAATCTGCATTATCCCATAACTGAGAAAAATCTCACTGTTGGTAGCCAGCACACATCTTTTAGTACTTAGGTTAATTCTCACCCAGCCATTGCTGTCCTGCTTAAGAGCTGCAATTTTTTCTCCATTCCACTTAGGGGCCTAGCATCACAGGTGCTTTGTTCCAGGGCTAGCTCTCATTTTATACTCATGCCATATTCTTTTAAGACATCTACTCCACTCAGCAAAAAATAAAATAATAATGGTGCTTACTTCTCCACTGTAAAATAGGTAGACAAATGTATTTCTTTTGATTTCAACACTTTTGAAAGTATCTAAAAACAGGACTACTTGAATCTCACGGTTGGTTTTTTAATATGTTTCATCTGTAGGTTTTTTCCTCTTACCTTGAATAAATTCTACTATTGGGCCTAGATTTGTACTAGTCATTAGCAACAACCACAAACATATACCTGGACATACCAACTAATATAATTCTCAAGTTAACTGCTTGGGCTAGCTGAGCATGCTAGATTATTTCCTTTCTCAGGGCAAAGCCATTCCCACAGAGCACAGAATACCCTTATTTGTGTTCAGTTCTATTAATTTCCATGCCCTAATTCCTCAAGCATACACATATAGATTTCTTAATTCTAAACAGCTCATTAATAAATAATAACACAAACTATTTTATAAAACATATAGTTAAAAATCAATGGAAGAGTTAAATTCCACTAAGACTATTGAATTAAAAGGAAAAAAATATAAGTATACACTGATGCAGCTAAAAATTGTATCTCTAGGTACTTAAGAGATTTGAAAAATAAAATAATTGTATATTATAGCCTATGCTAAAATATTTGAAAATATTGATAGACTGGTAGAACTGTCAATATTTATAGGATGTTAGACCAGATCAATAATACTGAAATAAGTTAAAAAGTCATCGAAAAAATACCTCTTGTTATCTAAGACTATGGATTATGACTTAGATTTAATTGAGGAGTCTTAAATTATTTATTTTTATTTTTCCAGCATATAATTAATGATGTTTTATTGATTATTTTTGCTTGTTCTTTAGTTTAAATATATCATATATGTGTTTTTTTGACAGCTAACATATTTTTTCAAACATCATTTGACTTTCTACTCATTTTATGGATATAAAATAATTTAAATAGACCTTTTTAAGTATTTTCCTGTTTTTTGATATTATAAAAATACTTAGCAGAAAATTTACTGTAAAAATCTTTGCTCATCTATATAATTGATTCTATCTCTAGAATGTAAATTCAGGATCCATGGGAAGCCACATTTTACACTCTTACCGATACAGTGTAAAAAAGCATATTCATTCAGAGTTTCAATAATCTTGAGTTTCAGTAATCTTGGTCTTACTTTTTCATGTTTTCTTTATTCATTCTCTATGATTTATATTCTTGTTCTTCTCTAATATTCCACTTACTATTTATATAATGAGTTCCTTATATTTGAACTATCTTGAGTAAGTCTTAGTTGCTTGTTAAAAATTTGTCTAAATTGAAAAAAACCTTGCAATTTATTTAAGGTAGTGTAATGGATTGAAAAGCCTCAGAATAGGATCTTGTATGATAATGATTCTTTGTCTACTAATCCCGTAAGGATCTCAACATGAAATTATCCAAAGATTTATTTCTGAAAAGAGGAGAGGGGGCACCTGGGTGGCTCAGTCAATTAAGCTTCCAAATCTTGGGACTCGTGACTTTGGCTGAGGTCTCAATCTCACGTTTGTGAGATTGAGCCAGGAGTCAGGCTCCTCCCTCAGTAGGGAGTCTGCTTGAGACCAAGAGTTGGCCACTCAACTAACTGAGCTACAGTGCCCCCATTACCTCTTATTTATGAATTCAACTGGTAAGACTTCAGTGTTCCATCCTTTAGCAGGAAGCTGTATGTTAAATTGTGATATACATTCAGAATTAAAGTTAGTTTTCACATATACAAAGTCTCTTCAGGAACTGCCTTATGATGAGCCAAAATGAAGTTTAACTTCTATCATCAGGTGAGTTTCATGTTATTTAAGGGAAGATATGAGAAATACATTAGCAAATTTCACAAACAATTCCTTAGTGATGCTGGTAAAATAGCTTAGAGAGGGATCAATTACTTGGTAACTAAAATGTTAACACCCAAATATATTTCCTGTCATGACCGTACTAGAGTTTGAAAGTAACTTTCCACCTCAAACAACCAGGAAACTGGATTAATTAAAAGACAAACAGTTAAACTTTAGAGAGACAGCTAGAATTGGCTTAGAGAAGAGATAGATGGATAGAGAGAGACAAAAGAAAGATCTGTGGATGGTCCCCTCAAGTCTTTGGTTAATTATGCTCACTATCCACATCAGAGAAAGAACCACCAGAAAATGGGTAAAAACTCCTGAAATTCACATAAATGGGAAGAGTTAGTTATCACAGACCAGATTAAAGAGAACTCATCATTTATGGAATATAATGTAACCTTTTCAGAGGTTATTGCCTTAGTAGTGGAACTTAAAGTATTCAGAGGTTATTGCCTTAGTAGTGGGAGCAAATTAGTTCCAGACTGAAGGCTGTTCTGGACATTTCCTATTATAGTTTAAGTGAGCTTTAAAAGACATGAATCGATTCAAAATAACTTATGTGTGTATCAGAACCAAGTTGAACATGATTCCTTTTAAACACAAATAGCATAACCACACCAATTAAAAGCAGAAATTGTCAAATAGGGTGAAAAAAAAAAAGACCTTACAAACATTATATATAAGAAACTCCTATAAATATAAATGTAAATAGGTCTAAAAAAAAAGACTTACCATGTAAATTTTAATAAAAAAAGGTAGAATTGACTATATTAATATTTTAAAAAACAGATATTTCAAGATGAAAACTGTAAGGGAAAAAAGAGGGACTATCACAATAATCTACATTAAATAAATGTTTTAAATGTATGTAAAAATGACAAATTGTTTTCCAAAGTACTTAATATTCTGTATCTCTACCAACAATATGAGTTCCAGTTATTCGATAGCCTAACATTACCAGTATCATGAAAAATTCTAATTTTAGTTATTTTTGTTATTACATAATAATATTTCTTTGGGCTTTCATTTGCATCTCTCTAATGAATCATGATGTTGAGCATCTTTTCATTTGCTAACGGGCTTTTTGTACTACTTCTGTGGTGATATATCTGTTCATATATTGTGATCATTTTTGAAAAAAATTAATTCATTTATTTGAGAGAGTGTGTGTGCACACAAAGGGAGAGGGAGAGAAATCTTCAAGCAACTACCCAGTTAGTGCAGAGCCCAACAGAGGGCTTGATTCCAGGACCCTGAGATAGGGATCTGAGTCAAAATCAAGAGTCAGATGCTTACACAACTGAGCAACCCAGGTGCCCCATATTATTATGAACACTTTTAAATAATTTCTTTCATCTTTAGTATTTAATTATAAAAGTCCTTTACAGATTTTCTATACAAGTTCTTTATCAGATAGGATTTGCAACGATTTCTTCCAAGTTTGTTGCTTGTCTTTTTATTTGCTCTTATCAACTTTAAAAAGCAGTTTACTTTTTTTTATAAAAAAGTCCATTTTAAAAATACTTTTTAAAAATACTTTAAAATACTTTATTATTTGAGTCATTTGTGTACTATTAAAAAGTATTTTCCCAACCAAAAGTTTCTCTTGTTTGCTTCCTGTAAGAAATATCTTAATGTTAGGTCTATAATCTATTTAGATATTTATTTTTGGTATGTGAGATAAACAGACTTTCCTTATTTTTTCCAAATAAATACCAACATATTCAATTGCCCTTTGTTGATTATACTTTTCTCATTATATTAATTGTCATTTTTAGAATTCTGTCAAAAAACAACGAATCATATGTGAATGGACCTATCTATTCAGTTCCATTGATCTGACCAAAATGTATTTTTCACTGTATTGTCTTCAAATCACAAAGTGTCATTCTTCCAACTTTGTTCTTTCCAAAATCAATTTGACTACACTAGGTTCTTTGTATTTTATGTAATGAATTCTCAAATAGCTTGCCAAATTATTTCCTGTTCCTCTTACTACAATATAGTTTAGGAATTTCCTCTAGGCTGAAAGACTAGGCTATGGTGAGGCATATATAATTTATTTCCTTTTTGTAGGAATCACATTCCTCCACTGTTTATTCAATAAATTAAAAAATATATTTTTGATTATTTTTTGTTTTCCAATTTGTTATACTCAAGGGTAATAATGCCAGATCATCTCATCATTTTAAGGCCAGACATGTGAATCTGAGAACTAATTTATTTAGTGTTCACATATCAGCATAAATCCTTTTTTGTTCCTTTTTTTTTTTAGATTTATTTATTTATTTGAGAGAGAGCCTGCCTGTGAGAGTTTGGGGAGGGGAGCAGAAGGAAAGATCTGAAGCAGACTCTCTGCTGAGCCTGGGGGCCGATGCAGGGGTTCAATTCCATGACCCCAATATCATAACCTGAGCCAAAATCAAGAGTTGGAGGCCCAACCGACTGAGCCACTTAGGCACCTCTGTTCTGTTTTTTAATTCTTGCATACTATTTTAACCCTTGAATCTAACAAAGGTATTTTATGCTATGTCCTTAAGGAAGAGAAGAATGACCAGAGTGCTGTGGAAGGGAAAAAGGGGCCAGATCTTGGCTTTTATATTTCCAAAAGTTAACACCTGTTAAATGTAAAATTAATGACACAGTGGAAGTAAGGAAAAAGTTTCCCCAAACTATATCATACCATAACTAAAAGATTTTACATGCTGTAGAGAAAAATAATTTATAAGAGGAAATAAAATTAGACATAGATGGGGCTTTGAGGATGTACTCCATGTCCTACACCAGCAGGAACTGTAATTATACACCCCCAGTTAACTTTGGGAATCTGAAATCAGAGTTGACTATATTCAAAAGCCACAAAATATCTACATTTTTTTGTTTAGTAAATTAATCTGTCACAACCTCATTGACTTAATTATTTGTGTCATACTGAAGTAGCAATAAATTTCCAGTATGCTTGGGGGTGATGTAAAAACAAAACATGAAACCATGTCTACCGTAAAAACCTTGAGAAAGGAAGGAGGCATTGACTGTTTCTAAGATGGAATTGGAGCAGCAGTTGCAGATAAATGAAGGTAACAAAGATAAGATCTATTTAGTCTGTTGAGCAAAATCTGTGCTTGCTTCTAGTAAAGACACTGAAAAATCATTCATGATATTTCGTTTTGTACTAATTGCAGTTTTGAATATTTACACACTCTAAATTACAACCAAGGGGATCCCTGGGTGGCGCAGCGGTTTGGCGCCTGCCTTTGGCCCAGGGCGCGATCCTGGAGACCCGGGATCGAATCCCACGTCGGGCTCCCGGTGCATGGAGCCTGCTTCTCCCTCTGCCTGTGTCTCTGCCTCTCTCTCTCTCTCTGTGACTATCATAAAAAATTAAAAAAAAAAAAAGATTCTAAATTACAACCAAGAACAGATTATGTAGGGACAACAAGGCTTGTGTTCCATAATAGAATACATATGCATATTTAACATGGAATCTCAAAATTTCCTATAGGTTATGAAGATGCAGAGTTGCAAAGAATAGTACAACAGGTTTAGATATCCAATGTAGTTATGTGATAGTTGTCAGGAAGAAGGAAAGTTAACAAATGCTTCCTTTCTGGAAATGATTAGTATTGCAATCTGGATTTCCTAAATTATTGCAAATTTTCCAGTCAAAGGAAATACATTTGTGTGCGTGTGTGTGTGTGTGCTGACTGCCCCAGCCACCAAAGTAAAATTGTACTACTCTTCCTAACAAACTGACACAGCATTGATCTAGTATTAGAGCTGTAACCTGAGGACTAGGAGAAGACTAATTTAGATAAATAAAAATGCGTGCCTTGACCACAAGAAAATTCTAATTCTCAGTGTCTATCAAGAGAAGTTCTTGAACAGACATCAACATCTAAGAAAATGCATATAAAGATGTTCATTGCAACACTTTTTCCAACAGCTAAGCCAAACAAATCAAAACTATTCTACTCTGAGTTAATAAATTAATAAATCTTTTATTTATATACTGGAACACCTTACTTGCAAACATGTATACATGTAAACTAAAGCTACATGTATCAATGTGGATATGTGTAAAAACATAAGTTATAACGTGATGACATTTATTCAGATTTTATAAACACTGTATTTCCTAAAATTAAAACAGAAATATGTACATATTGATCTCTTATACAGGTATCATGAGTGAAAGAAAGAAAAAAAAGAGGCGGGTCCAAAATTGAAATTGTTTGAAAGAGCACATGACTATGAATATCAGTTCATCTGCATCCAGGATAAAAACATCACTTGCTTTATTTTGTGATAACAAACAAAAATTAATTTTTGAGACTCTACTATACTAGGAAATAAATAAATATGTAAACCTATAAGTTTAAATAAGTCTTACATGGCTACATTTATATTATTAAATACCTATGTTTATACCTTCATCTCATAGTTACATAAATTTTTCTACTTACTTAGTTTCTGTAGAAATTTTTATCTTATATCTTCAGAAGTCAGCAGAATTCCTGAATTTAAAAGGTGGTTAAACTTCTTTGAAGAATACTGCAGGAATTATTAAATATGTTCACTTGTAAATGTCTTTCCAAACACTATGTATATGTCGTCTCATAAAAGTAATAGAGAATATATTCCCAGGGGAAGAAAAAAGTAAAAAGAGGGTAAACTCTTTAAAAAGGATAAATTTGATTGTAATATAATGCAAAATTCTATAATGAAAATAAAATAAAAGACAAGTATATCTTACATTTTTATAATATAAAAATACTGATGATTTTTGCTCACCTTAATATATATCTCAACATACAAATCAAGGTTTATTCCATTGAAATACATAAATATATAAATAATAGTGTCTATGACAAAAGTATTAGCTTCATCTTTAAAAAGCTATAAAATAATATTTTCTTTCATAATTGTGATCTTCCTGTAGTCAGGAAGGAAGTGGACATTTTATAAATGCTGGGTTTCCATGCTTTATTGAAGGATAAGTAAAATTACATATCCATAATATTCATGTATTCATATTTGAATTGAAGTCTCCTGAATTGTAACAAGGCACTTCTCATAATAATTTTAAAATTTATAAACCCTCATATTCTAGGTTGAAGTCTCTCCACTGTTTCAGACTCAAGAAATGCTATTCCAAATATATATCTACCTATCTTTGTCAAACAACTGTATTACTAGCAGATTTCATTATCTTTGTGTCTATTAATGTTATATTAATATTGGAAAGAATAGGTCTTAATAAGTTTAATATCTTTTAAAATTTATAAATGTGTGAGGTATTGATTCCTGACATATGGAATTTTATTCTTATAATTAATTCATTTTAACATGTTAACTCTCGGTCACTATTTATGAAATTTATGTTTTTATAAATAAAATACAAACTTATAAACAACTTTAATTAATTTATTTTAACTTATTTTTATTTTATTATTTTATTTTTCCTCAACTTTATTTTGCTGATAATGTATAAATTTTACTTTCTTTATTTTGTAATTAATCAAATGTTAACACTTACAGAATTAGCTAATTTTACACTTATTATGCTATTTCCAGTACTTACTGTCTTCATTAATCTCTATCTTATAATTTATTTTTTTTTAAAGATTTTATTTATTTATTCATGAGAATGCACAGAGAGGAGAGAGAGAGAGGCAGAGACACAGGCAGAGGGAGAAGCAGGCTCCATGCAGGGAGCCCAACTTGGGACTCGATTCAGGGTCTCCAGGATCACACCCTGGGCTTCAGGCAGTGCTAAACTGCTGAGCCACCAGGGCTGCCCTTATAATTTATTTCTAATATATGTCTATATATCTTGTCACATTTAACATGGTATTCAATGGTTTCTTTTCTTCATAATTTAATATATGAATTATAGTACTACTGTATAATATATATTTATACATGAATTATATTTATTTCATATCTACTAAATATTACAGTTACATTTATATATGATTGTTTTTTTAGTCTAAAATGAATAGTCATGATATATATATATGTATTATATACATATGGCAAAAGCAAAGCTTACCTATAGTAAGTAATGATGAAGTAGAGAAAGCAGAATGAAGCACTGAAAATTTTGAAGTATTTTAAATATTGGGTCACCTGAGTGGCTCAGTGGTTGAGCATCTCCCTTTGGCTCAGGGCGTGATCCCAGAGTCGCCGGATCGAGTCCCGCATCAGGCTTGCTGCATGAAACTTGCTTCTCCCTCTGCTTGTGTCTCTGCCCCTCTCTCTGTGTCTCTTATGAATAAATAAAATCTTTTTAAAAAGT
The DNA here is from genome assembly GCF_048164855.1 of Canis lupus baileyi. NCBI lineage: Eukaryota > Metazoa > Chordata > Mammalia > Carnivora > Canidae > Canis > Canis lupus. The sequence continues at coordinate 19,453,145 of NC_132849.1, forward strand.
TAAAAAAATCTTTTAAATATTTAAAACATAAGAAACAACAACAGAGTAAGTTTTTATAAATATTTGAGCATTAACATAGAGATCTGTAGGCATTAAAAAGCATAAAGTACATCTTCGTGCTACAGAGAGCTTCCAGAGATTTAATAGCTGGCAATTCTTTGCAAGATATATTTGCTTCTTCTGTAATTTTTACATGTCTAATCTTTTGAAATAATAATAGAATATTCATTAAAAATACTCCACCATTATCTGGTATTTTATGCAATAGAAACAGTAACAAATATATGTGAAAAAGCAGAATACTGTATTACTAAATAAGAACATAGCTTGAGAAATTTTTCCTGAAATTAGAGGAAATAAACTAATGGTAATCTAATGGCTGTAGTATAATATGACAGCTTATATAAAAAAGTAGTACCAGGAAAATCAAGAGGACAATTTAAGATGGGAAAGAATTTAAAACAAATAATACAAACAATTGTAGTAATTTAAAAAAGATATGAATCTTCAAGTTAAAGGGTCCATTACAACCAACCACAAGTTATTATTTTTTTAAAATTTCCTGATCAGTATCATGACTTTTCAATTTATGACTTCTCTGCCAAAGTCCTCCACTCCATAGCAACCTCTTTCTCCCGCAGGCATTGCATGGACTTGTTCATCCTCCTGCACTCCAAAATTGCCATTGCAAATACCTTTTTTTTCTGTATATCACTTCCATCTTCTAATATCACTCCTTCCATTACTCAAAACTAACAATTTTATGAACATACCACAATCCACAAATTATTGACCCAACTTCTCACCAAATATTACCTTTTCTGTATCTTTATTTTCACCTAAACCAGTTTACACTCAATGCTCTTGTATTTCTTTGTATACTAATTCCACCTCCTTGTCCCTTCATTCTCCATAGCAAGTAAAAGCCAACTTTCTGTCTATCCTGTGCCTAGTATCTATGCTGCTACATTTGACTAGAGAAAACAATTTTAAAGTCATGATAAACTTATCATACTAAGTTTATTTTCTACCCATGCAATTTTGCTACAGGTTTGTCACTCCTCCAGGGTAACTCCCTTCAGCAGATGGTTTCCATTGTCCTTCAGATGCAAGTTACACATGGCATTTTATACTTACAGCCAACTGGCAGAAGAAATCACATGGAGTCACTTAAGTACAAAGTAGCCTACAAAAGTAATCTTCCTTTTACTCAGGAAGGAGAGGGGAGTTGACCATTTACATAGCACTAACCTGCACTCTTACTGTATGTTCTTATTCCAGACATTCTTTCTGTAACAAATTATTTTACACTTTCTTCTCTCTCCTCAGATGTCCAATAAATATTTCACAATCCTTAATCTCAATCTTTTTTTTTTCCTTCTAGATAAAATAAAATCAACTTGGAAACTATAAATCTGCACATTCATGTATTCATCTGTGCTTATATACATTACATTCATCCTGCTATCACGATTGAAACATTCATGATTATGTACTATGATCAACTATAATATCTAAGCACTAGAACTCTTCTTCTCAACTAACTCAAGGAATTAATTTCATGAATTTACCCTCTATCTTCTTAACACCAATTTTTTTTCTACTCTATGGATTATATCTAACAGCATACAGGCATTTTGTTATATCTTCTATTAAGAAAATATATTTTTGAACATACATTATGCTCAAGCTATAAGCCCATATCTCTTAACATTTTATCACAATGTTTTTAACTTAATTTCTAACCTTTTTCCTCCAATTTCTCTGACCCAATGTTTTATGAAGTAAAGGACCAGGAATAGTCAAGATTGTTTTCTGAGAAGAAAAATGAGGAAAACTAGGCTTCCCTTGTCAGTTGCTTAGATTCACTGAAATTATAGTAGTAAGAAAAATGGCATGCAACAGCCAGAGTGGAAAGTGAACAGATCAATACCATACAATAGAAAGCCAATAAACTAATCCAAATAGTTAGGGAAACTTGAAATATGACAGAGAAGGGCACTACAATTAGTAGGAATGAATTAAGGTATCAATAAGTAGTGCTAAAGCAATGTACTCTCCATATGCAAATGAAAACTACATTGCTAACTAATACCACACACATAAAATCAAGATATATCACTGGACTACAGAAAGTGAAAACTTTTATGCTTTATTTATTTTTTTTTCTTTTATGCTTTAGACCTATCTATAGGAGCATGTTTTTATACCGTCTGGGAATGAACGGAAGGCTCTCTCAATGATACACAAGCACAAACCATTAAGACAAAGAGCTTGATAAGAATAAATTTAAAACTTCTTATCAGTATGACAAAATAGTCTGTATGTAAGGTTGGTAAAAAGCTAAATTTGGACAAACATATTTTCAACCTACATAACCAACAAAAGACTGAATACGCAGAATTTGCTGAAATGCTTTTGATTCAATATGTTAAAAAAAGATACAAAAACCTGACGAGAGAATTATACTGAGAATATAAGCAGCTAATAAACAGAGGAGGAAACCAAAATAGCCAATGTGAATGTGAAAGCTCCTATTAACTAGCAACAAAGCACATAAGTTAAAACAAATTCATATCAGATTGGCAAAATTGTAAATTTGACATTATCACTTTATACCAAGAATTAAAGAGGTGAAGCTCTCTTATACTGCAATGGCATAGAAAAACAAAAGTACTTTTGAGAACAATTTGGTGATCCTTTTTAAATTTCAGGATGGATATAACCAATTACCCATAAGTTCTAACTTTTGGATATGTCTTAAAATTTTACATATAGACCAAAAGATACATGCACAAGAATATTCAAGGAATAATTGATTATAATATTGAAAAATGAGAAACAGCACAATGCCCACCAGTTGAAGAAAGCATAAATAAAATATAGTAATTCATTCAAAGGAATCAATACAGTAGATGAAACTTATAGACTATATTTCCCTATATCAAAACAAACAATTCTAAAACTTGTTTCTTGAATCTAAAGGAGTTAAGTGACATTATGAGTAGTATGATAAAATGATATAAATTTGAAAATCAAGAATAATACTATTTTAATGATAAAGATATTCTTATGAATATACAGATGTTGAAAATTCACAGAAATGTCTAAAAATAAATTCCCTTCAGAGAGGGAGGAAGAAATGAAAACATTTTTAAAGCTTGTAACTAGTGGGGCTAAAGCTCTGTGCTTTAACTAATAGAAAATTTAAAGCATATATGGCATAATTCTAAAACTGGATGATGAGTGGTCACTATGGCTTTTGACTTTTTTGTGATTCTAAATATACAATGTTAAAAAATTGCTAGCTAGTACCTACCTATTCAGAAGTTTAAACTACACAAAATACACAATTAAGGGAGAGAAGTTGATAGTGGGGAGAGAAGGTAAACAAACAAACAAACAAACAAACAACTACAAAAACCCTCTCAGGCTTCAGTGAAAAAGAGAACTTTCTTTTAGCTCCCTCTATTCCTTCTCTAATCAGAGAAACCATCTCTTCCAAGCAGATAAAATAGGTAATTGCTCATTCTAACAGTTCTATTTCTACATGCGTAATTTTTTCTGCTCACCCTAGTATCTATATTCATGAAGATAACAATATTTTAAGAAAATAAGGTGATATAAAACAAATGGTGGTAAAGAATAACTGCCAATGATTTAGGCAATATTTACCAACTTCAGTCATTTGTATACTATCCTAGCTTTTTGGGTGTATCTGCATAAAATTATTATTATCATTATTTATTTAAATCAATAATTTTCTTAAATGTAAATAACTTGTTTAGGAATTTCATTTTATTCCATTGTCTCTAAAGGGAATTTGAATCACTTGCCAAAATAGAAGCGCCATAACAAATTAATGCAATAAAATATCAAGCCATGTAATTAAAAGAAAAGCAAATTTTATAATTAAAATTAAAATAAAATAGTAATTACAAAAAGAAAAATGACTCAAGTTACAAAAAAAATACCTGAAAGTATATATTTTTAAGATTTTACTTATTTATTCATGAGAGACACAGAGAAAGAGAGAGAGAGAGAGGCAAAGACACAGGCAGAGGGAGAAGCAGGTTCCATGCAGGGAGCCCTATGTGAGACTCGATCCCAGGACTCCAGGATCATGCCCTGGGCTGAAGGCAGGTACTAAACCACTGAGCCACCCACGCATCCCTACCTGAAAATAATTTTGAAGGAGAAAATGAGGCTTACTGTGATTGGTCAATAATATTGATATTCTGCTTGATATCACTTAATGAAAAATAAGAAATTCTAGCACAAAAATTCAATTCTGTTCTATTTGGTTATGATGCTACTTCTCCTTGAGATTTCCAACTTATAGATGAACAATCATAAAAAGCCAAAATCTGCCTAGCTGTATAACTTGTTCATAAAATAATAGAAATTTTGTTCAACCAACTCACCTCAAAAAATCTTCTGAATGATCTCCAGATTCTGTTTTTCTTATCAGTTCTAGTTATGATAGTGCCTACAAAGTATGGTAAAGTTTCTCATCCACACACTAACACTAAATTATTGGGGGGGTAAAAGGCAAACCATTAAAAAATGTCTTCACAACATTCAAATATTGTTAGTGAGATCTTTAGGCGTGTCTCCACATTTTTGCAATCATCAAGTTAAATTTTCCAATGTAACTGTGCCTCTGAACATGCAAGGCTAAACAAAGGATATGTGCATTGGCTCTGAGATGAAGACTGACTTGGAAGACTATATTATTTTGTCATTTGGGCAGAGTTCTTGCATCCATGAAAGGTTAAACAAGCTCACTGGTGAGCAAGAGATATTTATAATCTCTAAAAGCAAGAGAGATTGGGAAATATAGGGACAGAGAATAAAAATCTGGTGGCCTACTTTTAATACAAAAAAATAACATTTCTTCATGCAGTTTATATGGTGGCATGGGCTTCCATGTGTGTATATCAGAGCCTATTCTGCACCCAAAACAGCAAAATTGAAGTAATATTCAACTCGGGTTTGAGGAACAAACTGTTCATAATGGACCAATTATCCTCTGTGCTTTTTCAAAATAGTTTTTAGGCTGTTTTTTGTTTGTTTTCATATCAGTAAGTTGTCAGCTAGTTCAAAAATTATCTTTTTCAGCTTTAGGTGTGGGAAAAAGTTAACAGACTTTTGTGTTCAAAAATTGGAATTCCTTGGAGCTCCTGGGGTGCAATCGGTCAGCACGTGGTACTTATACAAAAATTGGAATTCCTTATGCAGCTATTATCTGATAAAAAACAAATAATTAGCTGAGTTCATAGTATTTCTAATATAAATAGTCTTCAGTGAATAATATTAGCTTTTCATTTTAGGTGTAATCATTAACAAATCAAGATTCCAGTCATATCCACAATTCTATGATGAAGCCTGTTGCTTAACAGAGGAAATAAAATATTGTTCATGCTTTGCTACTGATGATACTTTTACCATTAAACAAATGAAACAAAACAAAACATGTTTTTAATAGTGTCTTCACAATTACTTTTGCAGCTCCAATATTTTTAATTAAATACAACACTATAAAAGACACCTATGATGTTTTTCCATTATTATTCCCAGTCACATCTTTTTCTTATGATGCTTGAATATACTGCTCTTTAAAAAAATAGATTTTGATGGTGGCTTGCTCTTTCTTTCTTTTTTTCTCTTTCTTTCTTCTTTCTTTCTTTCTTTCTTTCTTTTTTTCTCTTTCTTTCTTTCTTTCTCTTTCTTTCTTTCTTTCTTTTTTTCTTTCTTTTTAGGTTTCAAAATACTATTGCAAATAGAAATATTTAATATCTGAATTTATGAGTGGTTCTTCATAGATGAGAGAAAATTAAGTAGACCTGTTCTCTTTGCCAACACCCAAAATCAAATTAATTATTTTTGTGTGACATATTTTTGCAGTTGGTAGTTAAGCAATATTGCTTAACTGATTCATCAAACCAGTGTTAGTATCAATAAAAAGATTATATGAATATTTTATTATAAGCATAAGGATTTTAAATCATAACCTTCATGTTTTAAAAATTACAGTTTTAAGCATGGCTTAATAATGTTTCAAAACCATCACTATCATCACAACAACAACAAAACAAAGTGCAATTACAATTACTTTTAGTTGTTATATATGCTTATACAAACTTGATTAATAATTATTCATTTCTTATACATGCTCATACAAACGATTAATAATTATTCATTTCTAAAAATGGTTTTAAATTTATCATATGAAATAATGCCAGAAGTTTTTCAAAAATCCACAGGTCACCTATGTCATCTATGTAATCCATACTTCCAAGAATCTTAAAAAAAAAAAATTCAGAAATAGTTTGGAACCTTAATTGGTAGGATTAAAAGCCCTGTGTAAATTACATGGTCTGTATAAAGGAAATAACTACAGTGATTTCTATGTAAGCTCACTTTCGGCAAAGAAATCAGTAAAATCTTGTATTTTATAGGTAAGGTGTAAGTTTATATTACACATTAAAATTATTAAAATAAAGCCCATTTATTATTTGCCACCTAAGTGATCATATTTATTATAAATGAGTTCATGTATCATATTTTGAAAAATGCCAAATAAATGTATTTCTCCCAGCATATCACCCTGGAATATGACTTGGGTTAATGATAATTAATTATATCACTTTTACTTTTCTAAGTTTTGAAGCAATTGAGAAATATTATATATATTCTTGTTTTATTTTTGTTTATATCTGTCTACCTGCATAGCTACCTATCTACGCACACACACACATACACACACACTATCAAAGGGTACTTCTTTCCATGTTCTTATGTTTCTGATAAAGGGACTTCCACTAGAGCTGTGTATATAACACTTTGATGCACGTTAAAATCAGGTTTGGGAGATTAAAAATCTATCTTGTTCAAAAATTCTGATTTAACTAGTTAAGTGCTTTAAAAAGTTCCCCACATTGGGTGCCTGCTGGCTCATTTGGTGGAGAATGTGACTTGATCTTGGATTGTGTTTTCGAGCCCTACATTGGGTGTAGAGATTATTTAAAAATAAAAATTAAAAAAATAATTAAAAAATTAAAAGCTCCCCTTATGATTTTATTATGCCTCCAGGATTGAGGACTCCTGGACTAGAACAACCTGTCAAGTTCCTCAAGCTACCTACTTTGCCATTTTCCCACAAGAGACTACTCAGAGAATGTTTCCTTATACATTGTTTCTGGATGATATTGTTCTTGCTTAAGGATATCAAATGATAAATGGTAAAGATAAATGATAAAATCCATATAATAATACAACACCAGAATTGTGTTCAAGAGGAATCACTGATAGCTAAAGAGATGATACATCTCTTGGGGTTATTTTCACTACCTTATATACAACCATTTTGAAAAGAAATGTAGACCATTTGGGCCAAATGCCCAAACAATATTGGAGTGGGCCACTAGCTAGGTAGAGACAGAAAGAGAGAGTGAGAAGAAGAGAGAGAAAGAGATTGGGAGAGGTGTAATAAATAAGAGATGGAGACGGTAAAGGAAAAGCTTCTGTACCAGGAAGCATATATACAGTGCAATAAATATATAGTCGGTAATACAGGAACCTGTGGATCTTTCCTGGGGACTTTGGCACTGAAGTAGTAATTCAGGCTTTAAGAGAGCCATGAAATCCTAAATAACTTCAATTTTGTTCCTGTATTTTATGAGATCATCAAAACACTTCAAGTAAATTACAACTTCAAAATCAATTTCTCTCTTCAGCAGATCATCTATTATCCTATATGATTGAAGCTTGCATCTCTTAACTGGTGTATTATCCAAAGAAAAGTCAAACCCAGAGTTGTTATTTAATGCCAGCACTTCAGCACCTTGAAGAAATAGAAAATAAAAATGCTAATATATATACATCACTCTGTGCTATAGTGCTCAGTTTTCATATTTATGTGGAGAAAGTAATTGGAAATGAAAGAAAATGATGTTTAAAGTAGGGGAAATAGCCTAGGTTCCAAATTTGGGGACTTCCTCAGCCACATACCTGCTACATTATCGGGACCAGTCAATTAACCTGTCTGAACCCCTTTCTTCTCAGCTACAAAATGGGAATAAGCTAGAATATCTATGGATGTACTCAACTATGGGTAAATACAGATGGTATTGTGTTACTATGTTAGTTCATTCTATCTATAGTGAATTAACTAGCTCCAATACTCAGGCAGGAGAGCTAAAAAGATAACAGCAGAACTTATTAGCATATGATATACATATGAAAGTGTTTGGTAAAATATAAAAGGTAGAATGCTTTAAATTGTGAATTTGTATATTAGTTTCAGAAAGATTTAGAAGAGTCAAGAAAAAATGTAGGATAACAGTGAAGTAAGAATTTCTGTGGTTAGAATGTAATAGTCATGGACCATTCAGACAAGAGGAATATAAAGTTTGGATTGACCATGACATGATACCTGGGAGGGTTAACAGTTGCTGTGTACTTAAATTTATGTTTACCCAAGTGCTAGAGAGTGCCCTGTAGACAGAAAGTTAATATTGAAAGTTTTAGGGTAAATAATCTTAACTGTTTATAGATGGACTAGAATAAAAAAGGCTACCAAGGAATCTGTGGCATTGTTTTATTCAGGACCAGTGAGATAAAGAATAAGACTACAGTTCCAGCAATAAGAATGACAGTAAATAATAATAATGAGATGTTTTTAAAAAACAGTATTTTTTTTTTTTTGCCACACTGAGATGAGAGATGGAGGATTGGAATTGTTCTTTGGAAATAGGATCCAGAAACTTGAATAAGATGTCAAGATTATACATGTTGATTTGTATAATTTTAGGTTCGATATTTGTAGCAAACAATTCAAGTTAAATGAGAAATGCATATCATTGTTTATTAATATAAATATATTATAAATATAAATATTATACATATATTTGCTGACTCCACTTTTTCTCTATTATATCATAGATTTTCCATTAATATTATTTACCAATTGCATCCTTCAACTATTAACAAAACCTTTAAATTATCAAAGTGTCCTTTACAAATTATTTATACTGGTATTTGTTTTGACAGTGCTACATTTAACTAGAACTTTCTCCCCTATGAAGTTTCTCATGTTATGAAAATTTCCTTTTCCTACTCTTCTGAAAGTTCAATTTCTTCTTCATACGCCAATGAGATTAGGAATTCTTCATGTGTCTGTTATCATTATTAATTGGAAAGTATTGATAAGGGGTTATACATGATATCATGAACATAACATAAATTCAGCTAAAATGTAGAATTGGATGAACTCAGAGGACAACGTTTGATTGAATTCTTGAATGCGTGTGAGACTGTGATCATAAAACCGGAATAACTTAAGAGCAGTTTGTTCCAAAGGAGCATAAGTTACAACTGGGGAAGAAAGAAGACATTCGTCTTAATGATATTACAAATACCAGAGTGCAATGGAAAAAATAAAGTGAATAATAAGTTCAAAAGGCTTGGACAAGCTAGCTTCACCCTGATGGATAGTCTAGGGAAGAAATTTTAAAAGTCTCTCTTTTTTTAATATTTATTTATTTATTTATTTATTTATTTATTTATTTATTTAAGAGACTGTGTGTGCATGGGGGGTGGGGGGAAGGGGTAGAGGAAGAGGGAGAATCCTTGAGCAGACTCCTGGCTGAGTGGAGAGCCTGTCATAGGGCTTAATCCCAGGACCCTGAGATCATGACTGAGCTGAAATCAAGAGTTGTTCACTTAGACTGAGCCACCCATGTGCCTGTTAAAAAGGGGTTTCAGTAGTAGATAGAGCATGAAATCATGAGAAGAAGATAATCATGAACCCATCTATTGAAGGATTCCTTAAAGCACTAGCTTACTACTTTGTCACTCAGTGTAGATGGTAGATCATGTAGCCACTGACAATAGCTGCCTTTCACACTTTACATGGTTTCTTATAAGCACACCTAACTGAGATTGAGCAGATATGTGGCGACTTACTGGCATGATGACATGCGTATGCTAAGGTTTGAAACAATTAACTTGTAGAAGTGTATGACTTAGGTTGTTTTCCCGACCTGACCTGGCGGGCTTAGCACTGGTTAGAAAAGCTAAAGGAAGAGGGTAGGGAATCTCCTCTCAACTCTCTTATTTTCTTTCTTGAACCTCTCTTTTTTATGGTTTCACTTCTCAAATGTCTCACACTGACAATAAATAGATCCAAAATATATTTATAGCCCTATGCTTTCTCTTTAGGTCTAGCTTGGATTTTTAACTGCCTTAATTTCCTTAAACTGTACATCCCACTGGCCAGTCAAGCTTATTACATACCAATCAAAAAGTTCCATTTTCTACAGAATTGATTTCCACCAATCCTTCCTTCTGGTTTTTAGTTATATTTCCCATGTAACTTCTAGGTGTTGATAACAGTCTTAGTCCAAACTTATTAATTTCTACATTCTACCCAGAAAAACTGTGCTCAGCTTCTTCAGTAATCCTCCTGGAATACATCTTTCCATTACTATAGCTACCATTCTTGTAAAGGATATTATCCCCTTTGCAGTGATACTTTAATAGCCTTCAAACTGGCCTTCCTGCCTCTTCTTTTTCCACTGAAGTCCATGACTAATCTTTTTAAAGAACAGGTCCAATTATATCACTTCTATGTGCAATTAACTTCTGTGACTCATTTTTGTATGCCAAATTAATTATAAATTTATTAACCTGGCACTTAAGCCCCTCCATAAATCCCCAGTCTACTCTTCCAGCACTACCACCCTGTCATTATTCCCCAAATGAACCATATGCTCAAATCAAAATTAACATATACTGTCTCTCAAAAATGCTCATGCTGTCATTTCCAAGTTTTTGCTCCTATTTGTTTTACTACTATTGTGCTTTCTTCATAGTAAATGTAATAATTATAATTAATACTGTAATGATATTAATAAATCCAAATCTTGATTGAACATGTACTATATACCAGTGACTAGGGATTGTGCTATGTGTTTTATAAATGTTTTCTCATTTAAGCTTCACAGTATCACTGTGTTGACATGCTCTTATTTTTGTCATGAACACCATTTGATGGAGGCATAGAAAGATTATATTTCTTGCTCAAGTTCATTACACCAATGGTGGAATTAGTAATCCAATTTAGTAATACTAAATTCAGAACAATGTCACTTTGCTCTGTCAGTATAAATATATGGAGGAGCTGAAATTCAACTTACCCTTTATTTCTAGCATCACCTCTTTAGTGTATATGTTCTATTTTTGTTTTTTTTTTTTTCATGCTTTGAGTAGTCCCTCTCTTGAGTCACCAAACCCCAACAAAGCATTTTATTGTTCTTCTTATACAAAAAACACCTTACTACATATTGTTTTATAAAAATGTGCATTTTTTCAATACTGAAGATAAATAGTAGCAGCTTGAACAAAAGGACTATTTCTGACTCTTTGTCTTCTAAGGCACATGGCCAAGAGCATATAAAGAGTGGATGCTGAATAAATAATTGTTCAATTGAATTATTTCAAAGGATTATCCAGGGGCAGGAGTGTGCTAAATACAAACTATTTTGTAAATAATTTTATAACCCAGACCTCCTGCTGATTTATAATTTTAACATTTTTGTGGTTTATTAGGACAGGTCCATGGATGGTTAAAGTGCATGGTTTCATATGTCCCTGAGCACTGTGAGGGAGACTCATGCAGAATACAAATTTGTACCAATTCTTTTTCCTTTGAAGACTGATATTTCTGAAGGAAAATAATGAACTCTCCATGACAGAACCATAGGAAAACACTCAACAAAACTAGAAGCAATAATTATGAATCTAAAGGGTGATTCAAAGCAGCAGGAAGCTAGATTGAACTGTAGTGATTTAATGCTGAGTACCCTTGCTCAAATATGTTGACTTAGAAACTGTTAAGGAATAAGGTTTTAAAACATTTTTTATGGAATATGTTATAATGTCCAATAACTACTTTGAAAGAACTTCATGGGAAGACCAAAGTAGAGATAACACAAATATACTGATTAACTGAATCTATATAATTTGAGTTGACTTGATGGCTGGAAGCTGAAGGTAATAAAGGAAATCCATTCCTAGTAAGCATGCATAACATTCTAGGACTTTTGCAACTTAAGTTATAGGAATGAAACCTAGAGCAGCTAAGAATTTGGATTCTTGAATAATAAATTTAACACAGGGATCTTCCTAGGATATCATGAAATGTCCTGCAGAACTCTCTGGACAAAGTTACAAAGGTTACTTTTCCATAGAAGTTCTTCTAACAAGATCTCTAAAACAAAGTTGCCTACAGAGAAAGAGAAGTGTCCCCTGGTTCTTCATTTAGTCCTGTGGCTGGCACAACATTTACTCAAGATAGCCATCTTTGAAGCCAACAACTCCTTGACATGTCTGTGCCTATTCAATCTGAACTTAAATTAGGTCCTTGCATTACAAAAAGAAAAGACAACTGTCAGGGCTCATAGTACATCAAACATTATAAATTTTACTTTGTTGGGTGTTGAATATGTTTGCAATTTATAAATAATTGTGAGCCTTGTTTTGGGAAACAGTTAAATCACTGGAAAATAGTTTGATGCTTTAAAATCTAAGACAACTATAAAATTTTGTCTTTGAACGTTTCTTCCTAGGAAACTGTCTAGTTTTTAGAGGCCTCCTCATTTTTTAGATTTCAATTTATCTGTAGTTATGTGATAAATTGTTTATAACTTTCACATGTAAGATAGTGTCTTCTTTATTATTCTAAATATTTTGTATAAGTAACTTGCAAATTTACCCAAACTAATTTTGTTCATGTACCTGTTTCTCTTCTGGTTTCTACAGCTTTCAAAGGCTAGAAAAAAGATGATGAATAGATGCTTAAGCCTAATTTTTAAGATACGAAAGATGAACTTGTTTTATAAGTTCCATAAAGTTTCAGCTTTTGTCTTGGTTCTCTGACCAGCATAGCTTGCTTCTCTAGAGGCAGTGTGGCAATATCTAAAGGCAGGATTCATCTAATCTTATGGTTAATACACGAGATCTAGAACATTCCAGCATAGTTTTTGGCCTTTATTCCAAACCTTAGATTCATTTTAAACTATACAGACTACCAGGTTCACTAGATTCCTATATATAGGTTTATTTAGTAGTAGAATGTAAGTAACTATATTATATTTGTAGCCACTCCATATATCTATAGTTTGCCACTATTTCCATCAATTAAAAAAACATTCAGGGCAGCCTGGGTGGCGCAGTGGTTTGGCACCGCCTTCGGCCTGGGGTGTGATCCTGGAGACCCCGGATCCAGTCCCACGTCAGGCTCCCTACATGGAGCCTGCTTCTGTCTCTGCCTCTCTCTCTCTGTGTGTGTCTCTCATGAATAAATAAATAAAATCTTTAAAAATATATAAATAAATAAAAATAAAAAGCATTCATTTAACAAATTTAAAATACCAATGACAATGACTATAGGTAAAGGAAACTAGAATATTTATGATAGCTACTCCTGAATTTAAAATTTTTATCAAATCATAACCAAACATCTCATGAATATATCCCAGTGAAAACATACTAATACTATTCTGTTTTGCAAAAACAATATTTGTTTTGGAAATCTGTAAAATTTATTTCTTTTTCTCTCTTAAATCTGTCTTTTGAAGTGCAAAATTAGTGTTAAGATTTGATCTTATTTTTCTTGATTTTTCTCTTTAACTGACATGCATGACATCTAGACATTTTTTCAGTCTCCTAAAAGCCCCCCTGGGTGACACCTCCTTGATACCAATAATAGTCTGCTTGTGCTCTGTTCAAAAGCCCCTTTAGAGTTTAAGTTTAAGGCCTGCTTGATGCAAATTTATGTCACTAGTTGAGCAAAGAATTAGATTAATTGGGAAGGTTGCCAGAGACATTGGCAGTCTTCAAGGAATTCTTCTCTGTATTTTTTTTTCTTCTCTGTGTTTGGTGAAACTGCTGTTGCTGTACATGGCTTTTCCCTTAGGCTACCCACTCACTCTGCCAACTGCTGGCTGAACTATCTCTTTTCCTCCTGCTGCTTGCTGCATTAGGGGCAATTCTCACATCCTCAGTTTTTCTGTCTTCTATCTTCACTATGCTATTCCTGTGACCTAAAAGTTCCTCTGAAAACCTAGTTGATATCATTGTAAGGAAAGTGTATGCAGTCTGCTGCTCCTGTGAACCATGGCTGATGCTTGTCTCCACTTTTTTCCTACAAATCTGGAGATGTCACAAGGTTTCTGAAATCTGTCTCCCCTTACTGTCCAAAGATGCTAGTATCAGGAAAGAAAGCTGTGTGAAAGCCCTTAACACAGTCAGTAATCTGACTTCTGTTTACCACAGCAGCTTTTTTTCATGAATTTTCTTGGAACTAGGTGGCCACGTCCCCCAGTTTCCAGAATTGAACCAGCCATAACCCTATCATTATGTCCTATAAATGATAATCCTTCATCTCAGGACATAAGACACATGTTGATGGAAGTTACATATTTAAATCAAACTGCGATTAGTTTTGGAATTTTGTTAGTATTGGCAAATTGATCTCAAAAAGTTACATAAATGGAGACTTCCTGTATAGGTTTCTATTTCTGCAATAAAAATTAACACAGATTGTCCTCAACGATTTTGATATGCTTAATTCCTATCCAGAGATTATTTTAAAGTTATTAATTTAATGCTTTTACTGTCCCTTATTTTTACACTAAAATTCTTCATGTATCTCAACATTATTTTTTAGGAGAAGGATCTAATTAGGCAATGAAAGTATTTGTGGTCTTGTTATTATTGGAATCTATAATTTTTATAACAATTTTAATTCTACATTTATAACATACTGAATATTCATATATATTTGGATTTATCTGAACTGGCTATGCTTTTTCTATTTTTTAATCTCTGTCTATACCTATACTTTCATCAAATTGATTTTATTATAGTGTTTTATAATGTTTTTTATACCTACTAAAGAGTTTCTACTCAATATACTTTTATATTTTGTTATTCTTAATATTTCTTCCAGATGAATTTTATTGCCATTTATCATATTCCAAATATTCCTTTGATGTTTGAAGTCCTTTTTACTTAATTGGCTCATTTGAGAAATAATGTGATTTTTAAATGAATTGGTTAAGAATGGTTATTTTTTATCACTATTGTTTAATGGTGTTTTGGATTTAGTACCTTAAAAGAGAAAATGATGAGGAGTATACTATTTTTTCTTCTTTTTCCAAATATTATCACTTTTTGTAGATGACAAAATTCTATACCTAGAAAATACCAGAAGATAAATTAAGAAACTATTCAAAATAATAAATTAGCCTAGGATGATCAGATAACACATAGTAACATCAATATCAGACTTAGATATAAACTATCTAGTTAAAATAATAATGAGAGGAAATTTCACAGATAATGATCACCTTTACAAAGAGTTCATCCTCCACTTTCAAATACAACCTAATTTCTTTTACAGGTTGCCATCTTTCCTCAGGTTCTGGGAGATCAATAAAAATGAAACCAATTCAACTCCTCTAGCCAATTCGATGTGAAGGCTGTCTGCTGCAGTTTCAAAAAAGAATGTTTGTCTCCAAAGAGGGAGAAGCAGGTGGGTCTAGGTAGATGCTGCTTACACAGTGAGACTTCTTAAAAAGAAAGAACTCTGAGCTCAAAACCTTAATTTTTGGTAACTTCCTACAAACATGCCCAATTGTTGCCCCAGAGGGAGATAGCTATGTTTTCTTGAACAACTAACCAACCTGGATTCTAGGAGACAAGATCTTTATTTTCCATGCTCTTTGTTATGCAAACATCCTTAAAAGGATAGTACAGAACTACAGACTATCCGTATCTTGTTTTCAGAATACACAAAAACAAGCTACTCATGGAAAATTGTCTCCTAACATTTTATGAAATAAATTGTAGAAATATAGCTAAAACATAAATATCATATAAAAAGAGAACTGATGAATTCACTCAGAGCCAGTCCAAATTAGCCATATTCCTCAAAAGACAGATTTGTATTTTAGAAAATACTTGCTAAATTTTATTTTCAGAGGATGATTTCATTTTCTGAAAGCATAAATTATTTGTACATCTTTCTGAACTTTTGTCTACTCCATGATCATAATTTGCATATGGTATTCACCATATCTGGCCAATTTATTAAAATTTTTCCTCATTCAATGGCTCTGTTTATTTAAGAGTTTAAATGCAGTATGATTTCAGGGAAGTCCCAGCAATTTCCAACCGTATTTTCAGAAGGGTTGTTGCACTTGAATTGTGCACATGGAAGTATCACTTACAAAATTGTTTACAACTTTATGGCTGTAGGCATAGTAGCTAACAGAAAGTGATAGGCTTTTGCATTTTTATGAGCACTAATATGTTTAAACATGGACATAAAATTTTACTTTTACAAACAGCAACTCCAGGGGGGGAAAATGAAGAAAAATTACTTATCCTAATTTGGTAGCTCTGTACCCTGTAAATACATTCTTAAAAACTTAAGGGCTCTTATGGATTTGATATTTCAATTACATTTTAAGAATACATACTCTCTGAATTGACAAGACTTTCCTGCTACATAAAATTAAATCAATTCACATAGGAAAGTTAAGAATAAAGATTTATTAATATTGGGATATACGATATGTAGCAACACACCACAGAAAAGAGATGTTTTCGCTATTCAACAGCAGAAAATTCATGTATTATGTAGTATGTAATAATATATAATAGGAAAAGGCAATCATTCTGTTGAATGGCTTTGGTACCACCATAAAACACAGCAGCTTTGATTTTCTTCCCCTCAAGTATGGTTTGAAGTCATGTCTGAATCATGGAAAGAAATAGCTAACCATTTATAAAACAAATGAAGTCCAACAGAATCACAAATGACTAATATTGCAACTTGAAGGCATTCTTAATATAATACACTATAATAAGTTATAAATTATACATTTTAGAATTTGTAAATCCCCATAGAAATTAAGGAGTATCAGCAATATAAACCCCCCCTTTTTTCTTTTTAATCAATTTTATGTATCCTTGAGACAGGATTCATATAAAGAACATAGTGCGGTAGCAGAGTGTGAAGAACTTTTGTGAAAATTATTTCCAACCTGACATTAAGTATCAGATGAGAAAGTTTAAAAGATTGTGTGAAAATAACAAAATTTGGGGTTGAAAATCAATGCCTGTCTTAATGCAAAGGATCTCAAATCTGACTGCCTAATAGAATCCCCTGAAGAACTCTAAAGATGGAAGGAATCCTGCTGAACTAATTAAATCTCAATTTCTGAGGCAGAGAAGGATGGCCAGTCAGGTTTGGGGGTTATCTAAAAGCTATTCTAGGTGATTTTATTATTCAGAAAGGATTAGGGATCAACCAATCAGGGTCTCTTGACTCTTAACTTCTGGGTGTTTTATTATTAAACTAATTATATGTATCTAATACTGATTTTAAACAGTCTAATAATAATATTTGCCTTACTAAATGGAGTTAGACCATTTCATACCATTTTGTGGATGTAATGTTTTTTTTCTCAAATATTTTAAGGTACCAATGTTTTAAAGTTTCTCTTTTATATCTTAAATTACTTTTGATTTCATTGAAATCAGTTTTATAAACTCATTCATGTACATTTAAACTTAATCTGTCTTTTCATGTGCTGTGTACCCACATATGCCTAGATAACCTTGTCCATTGATAATTAAGAAGAAAAGATTATGATTATCTGGTATAATTTTCCTCAGTTGTTTGTAGATAGGAATGTTTATCCTATAGGTAATAGTTCCAGAATTAGAAAAGTTGACTGAGAGTTCCCTTTATGTGGCTTGGGTTCACCAAGTGGCTGGCTCTGTGTGGGTTGGGAGAAAACTGACAGTTGCCAAATATTCCAGCGAAGATCAAGGATTGTTAGAAACTAAAGGTAAATACCGATTGCAGAGCCAAGTGCTTTCCTGAGAGTGGAAATTAACCATATCAGAAAACAGATTGAAACTCCTAAATGAAGCTTTGTTTTTTATGTTTATGGTTTCCGGATTTATTGAAATTAAATTGACATGTGATATTGTCTATACCTAAGGTGAACGAAATGATGGTTTGATACTCCTATATATTACTAAATGATTACCACAGTAATGTTGGTTAACACATTCATTACAATATAAACCCATTTTTTGTGAGGTGAAAATATCCAAGATCTACTCTCTTAACAAATGTCAACTATTTTATACAGTATTATTAACTATAATCAACTTGCTATACATTACATCCCCAGAATTCATTCATCTTACAACTGGAAGATGAATTCATTACATCTTACACTTAACCAACGTCTTCCCATTTTCCCATCCCTACATTTTAGCACCCACCATTCTACCCTCTGTTTCTATGATTTCAGTTTTTTTAGGTTCCACATATAAATAACATCATGCAGTATTTACCTCTTTCTGTTAGACTGATTTCACTTAGCAGAATGATCTCAAAATCCATTCATGTTGTCTCAAATGGCAGGATTTGGCTGAATAATATTCCTTTGGAGATATATATATATATATCTATATATATATTACAATATATATATATAGATTACATTTTCTTTATCCATTCATCTGTTAATAGACATTTTAATTATTTCCATGTCTGGCTGTTTTGCATAGTGCTGCAGTGAACATGGGCTTGTAGATACCTCTTTGAGATATGATTTCATTTCTTTTGGATATATGCCTAAAAGTGGGATTCCTGGATCATACAGTAGTTCTAATTTTAATCTTTTGAGGGTCCTACATACTGTTTTCCATAGTGGCTTTATCAATTACATTCCCATTGATAATATACAAATTATTTTTTTCTCCCCATCATTGCTAAAACTTACTGTCTCTTGGCTTTTTGATAATAGTCATTTGAAAAGGTGATATCTTGTTGGGATTTTGATTTTTATTTCCTCAATGATTACTGATGCTGAGGACTGCTATGGCCTTATCATCAGTTTTCTGCTGGACAGTTATAGAATCTTATGGATTGGTCTTTAATGCTTCATTTTTATGTTACTATCACCCGTGGTTTACAGGAAGAGAGATATTTTCTAAAATTAAAGAAATTATTTTAAAAAATACAAAATAAGATTATATTTCTCCCTGGATACAAGCCTTAAGTTCAAAAATGGCTATTCATTTTAACAAAAATAAGTCTCCCCACATGATCTCCATGTCCTGTCTGATCTTGCCCTAACCATTTACAATTCTCTTTGTTCCACATTCTCCAGCCTTACTAGTGTACATTTTATTCTTTGAACATTATAGGCTCTTTTCCAACCTAAGTATATTGTTCCTGCTATACTACTGACAGAAAGCTCTTCTTTATTCACTTCATATGGTTTATTCCTCCTCATAATTTAATTCTCAGTACAAAGATCTCCTTCTTGGAGAGATCTTACATGAGTACTGTACATTAGTAATGTTACACTTTTACCTATCCTTATCATGAATTATATATTTATCGTATATAAAAGTTATGTAATTTGTCATTGTTTTTCTTATTAACTTTTATTTCTGTTTATATTTTCAACTATTCAATTCTTGTAATTAAGATACACCATCATTTCCAACTGCTTGTTTCTGTTAATAGCACTACCTTTGTAATCATCTAAGTTCAAAATTTGAAAACTCCTTTTCTCACTTATCTTCTCATGTATCACATTTTCTTGATTATATTTCTTACTTATCCTTCTTATTTTAATCCTTGCTGCCATATCCCTAGTTCAGATCCCTATACTATCTCTCTGAATCAGGATGTGGCTTTGGGAAAAAATATTTTGAATATCCTTTACAAATAATATTTAAATTGTTATAAAATTAGTATTTCAGGGGGACCCCTGGGTGGCTCAGCTGTTGAGTGTCTGTCTTCGGCTCAGGGCCTGATCCTGGGGCCGGGATTGAGTCCCACATCATTACTCCCTATGGTGACTCCCTCTGCCCATGTATCTGCCCCTCTCTATGTCTCTCATGAACAAATAAATAAAATCTTTTTAAAAATGAGTATTTCAGGGGTATAGGAAAAAACTAGTTTCCTAATACTTTACTGTTATATGTACTTTACTTGAGATTTATATTACTTATTTTTGGTTACTTACAATTTTTTGTTTTCATAAAATATCCTGCATTCCTATAACTAGATTTATAAGAAATACAAAATTTATAGGCAATTTTGATATTAAATGTTTATTTGGGAAAATATATAGCATTTCACTAAAAACATTACTGTTAGGGTTCTGGGTGACTCAGTTGGTTGAGCATGTGATTCTTGGTTTTGGCTCAGATGATGATCGCATGGATCCTGAGATCAAATGGGGGAGTTCAGCTCCTTCCTCAGCAGAGAATCTGCTTGAAGATTCTCTCCCTCTACCAGTCTCCCCACTCACTCATGTGCATGTGTGTGCACACGCACTAGCTGCACACTCTCTCTCTTTCTCTCTCTAAAATAAATGAAAAAAAAAATTTAAAAACACAGTGCAAAATGAAAATAAGATCTCTTTTTCCAAAGTCAGAAAAGAAGCTTTCCTTTCTTTCCTGGTTTCTCTCTAGTCCTGTCATGCTATTTTCCTATTGCTATTTAATGATATATTGCCTTTGGTACATGATACTAGTGGGGTCAAGGGAGCCTCCTGATAAGCTCACAGACACCTCATCCACACGTTATTCAGTACACGGGCCACAAGCCAACTCTTCTCCTTCTCACACTCTCAGCAGTAGCTGGACAGAAGCAGAGGAGTAGACAGCCAGAAACTTGTTCTGGGAGGAATATTTTTTTTATATGAAAACAAAACACAAAATTTTTCAAACATACCAAAAACTTGCAGACTTGTGCTACAAGAAAGATAAATGAATTATTTCAGGACAAAGGAAAATGCTGTCATATCGAATTATAATCAAAGCAAAAGAATGAAGAGCACTTGAAATGCTACTACATGGGTAAATATATGATTGTTGTGATTATTATGATTATTGAAATATTTTTATTAAATAATTGATTTATTAAAAAATTGTAGAAAGGTATTATGCCATTATAACATACGTACAATCAAAGAATATGCCAATAATAGGGAAAGGGAGAAAACAAGAATATTGTTTTAAGTGTCTTATAGTATACAATACGTGAAATGGTATAATGCTACATGTAATAGCCTATGGTAAGGTAAAGATATAGAATGTACTCTAAACTCTAAAATAGCCACTAAAATAAAATAAACTATAGCTAATCAACCACAGAGATAAAATGGAATAATTAAAAAATACTCATTCTGAAACAAGGCAGAATAATACAAAAATATAACAAAGATTAAATACATAGAAAAATACTGAAAGAGATTTTAATATTGAGAATAGATTGAATATTGAGATAGATTTTTAAAAGATTTTACTTATTTATTCCTGAGAGACACAGAGAGAGGCAGAGAAATAAGCAGAGGGAGAAACAGGCTCCCCACAAGAAGCCCGATGTGGGACTCTATCCCAGATCCTGAGATCATCCCCTGACCCAAAGGCAGATGCTCAACCACTGAGCCACACAGGTGTCCCTAGCCTAATCATGGTTTTAATCACATATAAGTAATTTGAAATTCCAAGTAAATATCAGAGAATGTCATATTGTATTAAAATGCAAGACCAACTCTATGCTACTCATAAGAAATACACATTAAATGTAAAGATACAAATAGGTTAAAATTAAAAGAATGGAAAAAGAAATCCTATGCAAATACTAAATAAAGCTGAGGTTCTCGAGAAAAAGAGGTGGAAGAAGCATAATTTGATGACAAATAAATTACTAGCCGTGGGACACTGAGTTGATTGTTTAACTTTCTCACAGTGAACTCTTCTACACACCAAAGTTATAATGCTTAGTCCACAGAATTGTCACAAGCCTTAAATAATATATGTGAAGACATTTGAAAATTTATAAAGTGTGTACAAATGCTAGATGGGAGAAGTTGACATCTCTGTACTGGCTTAGAGGCTACTGAACAGCCCAAATACAAGAGGAGGAACGCCAGAACTAATGATACTAATATTACAAAGGATTTGATGGATGTGCCCATCATTTCAGGGGCAGTGCAGATCAAATTTGATGGCTAATTAGATGGGCAAAAGTCATAGAAGAAAGAGCTAAAAATGACTAAACTTGTAACCCATATGACTAGGCAAAAGATGATAATAGCAAAGCCAGGAAACAATGAAAGGATCTCCATTTGAACACTAGTGCAGCTTTCACGGGAGATGTCTAGAAGAAAAGATCAGGTTGGAGTCTACGAGAGTATAATAGGCAGACTCCTTAACTTCCTACACCCCACCTCTAATTTCCTGCCCTAGTCTCTGGAACAATAAATATGATGAGATATCATGCATTAGTTCAGTTATATTTCATGGCAAAAGAATATCAAATATTTAATTTAGGTCCCTATTAGTTGACTTTAGGTTAATCAAAAGAAGATTGGAAAGGATATTAATCTAATCACATGATCCCATAAAAGCCAACTTTTTTTCTGACTGGTTGCAGAAAGCAAAGTGATAGAGATTCAAAGTATGAGAACTATATGCACTGTTGCTGTCTTGTTTATGGAGGGGCCAAGCACAAAACCTGGAGTGTGGTCTCTGGCAATTGAGAAGAACAATCAGGAGTCAAAAGCAAGGAAGTACAGGAAATTTCATCCTAAAATCACAAGGAACTGGATTCTACTAACCACCTGAATGAGCTTGGAAAAGATAACTTTTTCCATTAGCCTTGAGATGACATCCCAGTCCAACCAACTTCTTTATTTCAGCCTTTTTTATCCTAGGCAGAGAACCTAGTTACCATGATTCTTTACTTACACAAACAACTGTGAGATAACAAATGGATGTTTGAAAAGGAAGAAGGAAGAGGAAGAAAAGGAGCAAAGCTTTAGTGGCTACATTAATCTTGGAGGAAGTAATTTTCAAAGCAAAGAATATTACTAGGGGTAAAGAAGTCCATTTAATAATATTGAAAGGATTAATATATCAAGTGAACATAACAATTTTAAAGGTTTATTCCCCTAATAACAGAGCTTTGAAACACACAAAGCAATAACTATCTTTATAATAACTAGACAGAACTGCAAGAGGAACTAAACAAATTTACAATTACAGTTGAAGAATTTAATGTCATTCTCAATGATTGAGAGAATAAGTAGATAGAAAATCAGTAAAGATATGAAGACACTATCATTCAACTTCATCTAATTGACATTTATAGACTTCTCAACCCAAAGCTAGCAGAACAGAAGCTCTTTTGAAGTGCACATGGAACATTTATCAAGATCATAAAACAAATTTCAATAAATTAAAAGGAGTAAAGTCATACAGGAATATTATCTGTTCATAATGAATTAAATCCAAAATCAAAAACAGAAAGACCTCTCAAAAATTGCCGAACTTCTTTACAACACATAGATCAAAGAAGCTATAAAAAGTGAAATTAAAAATGTATTTTGAAGTGAACTAAAAGGAAAATACAAACATACAAGAATTGTAAAATTCTGCTAAAGCAGTATTAAGTGGAGATTTATAATTCCAAATGCCAATGTTAGAAAAGAAGAAAAGACTCCAAACAACGACTTCCTTTGTATCATAAGAGACTGGAAAAGAGTCAAGTAAACCCAGGTTAAAGTGAAGAAAGAAAAAAAATAAAAATAAATAAAATTAAAAAGCATAAAGAAAAATCAGTGAATTCAAAAACTAGTTCTTTGGGGGAAAAATGATAAATATCTAGTCAAACTGATCACAGAAAACAAAAGGGAAGACAGCAAATATCCCAGTATCAGGAATGAGTGAGGTGACATTTTATAGATATTATAGATTTTATAGATATTTACAATAATATGACTATATTATGAAGTATTATAAGCCAATCAATGTGACAAATTAGTTACAATGGGCAAATTCCTTGAAAGATACAAATTATCTACCAAAGCACACTTAAGAAATAGGTAACCTAGATAGCCTTGTACATATTAAAGCAATTTAATTTATCATTAAAAACATTCTCCAAAAGAATACTCCAAGGACAAGTGAGTACCATAATGAATTCTTCAAAACTTTTTAGAAAGAGATATTATCAATTCAAGCAAACTCCTTCCAAAAGTTAAAAAGGAAAGGATATTTCTTAATTTATACAATGAAGCTAAAATTGCCCTTGTTACAAAACCAGACAAAATCTTCACAAGTAAAGAAAAAATAGAAAGATGCTCCTCAACATCATTAGTCATTAAGAAAATGCAAATCAAAACTACAATGATATACTACTACACACCTATTAGAATCGCTAAAGTTAAAAGTTTAATGCAGAGGGGGAGGCGATTGGAACCTTTAAAAATCTGCTCCAGTGAGAGAGGTCACCACCTGAATCATGTTCAGGTGTTGAAGTGAGGGCAGGATCCTACGTGAGCCAATGTGGTCTCAAGATCCCTGGAGTCACAGAAAGAACGAGAGTCGCTGATCCACCAGAGTTCCCAAGCATTGGAGCGGGAGACCAGCTGTGGTCAGCGAGCCTAAGCAGGTGCTCTCAACCCAGTTTGCCATAAACCATGAACCATGGCCTGATCTAGTGACCGCTTTTTGTGTGGGGGCCCTGCAAAGGACAGAAATAGGGCAGCTCTCTGCCTTCCTCTAAGGGAGGTGGAGTGGGTGAGGCCTGCAAAGTGCAGAAATGTGGCAACCCTCCACCTTCCCTTAGAGGAATGGTGTGGGCTTGCACCACGGGAGCCTGCAGCATTTGGTACACAAAATAGTGAAGACCACTATCCCTGAGGGTTTACTGAAGAGAGAGGACTGTGATCTTTCAACACTGAGGCTGAGGATTGGCTCCACCATTTTTATTTTCAGCCTCTAAAGGTCTGCGGAAAGCCTCCAGAGAATGTAAGCTACACAGAGCACCAGAAATCAACTTATGCTGAACCTGGGCCCCTAACAAGGGATGATGCAACTCTGCCGAGTCAAAGACACCTAAGAATCAGCACAGCAGCCTCCTCCTTTGGAAAACCAGCTGGAAGAACAGGTGAACAGCAACTTTACAGACCACACATGACTGCAAAGCTCCAGCACTAAGGGAAAATAATATACAGAATTTGAGGGTTTTTTTTCTCATGATTCGTTTATCTTTCAGTTTGAAATTTTCCATTTCTTCTCTTTTTTCCCTTTTCAACTATTTTAGTGTATCAATTCTGTTTTTAAGCATTTTTAATGCTTTTTTTTTTTCACCTTTACAGTTTTGGAATATATTCTTCATTTTTGGCTTCCTTTCACTGTATTCAATTTCATTTTGTGTATATATAAGTTTTGCTTTCTTTATAATTTCCAGATTTAGTGTCTTCTAATACAGAGACCAAAATGCACTTAGGACCACATGGATCACCCAATTTTGTCCGCCCCAGGAAATTATATTCTCTCTTCCCCCTCTTTTTTTTTCCCTTTCCTTTTCTTTTTCTTTTTCTTTTTTTTTTTTTTTGTTTTTGTTTTTGTTTTTGTTTCTGATTTGTCTAGTGTGTATTTCACTTGGGTCAGGGTTAATTTTTGCTGTTGTTGTTCATTTGTTCATCCATTCTTCTTTGAGCAAAATGGCTAGAAGGAGTAATTCAGAACATAAGAAAGAACTAGAGGTAACACTCTCTGCCAGAAATCTAATTGATATGAATATAAATAAGATGTCAGAGCTGGAATTCAGAATAACAATTATAAAGTTACTAGATGGGCTTGAAAAAAAAGCATAAAAGGCACTAGAGAATCTCTTAGTGCAGAAATGAAATGTAATCAGGCTGAAATTAAAAATGCTCTGAAATTCAGTCTAAATTAGATGCTTTAACAGCTAGGGTAAATGGGTGCAGAAGAGAGAGAAAGTGACATAGAAGACAAGTTGATGGAAAAGAAGGAAGCTGAAGAAAGAGGGAAAAACAATGAATGGACATGAGGGGAGGCTTTGAGAAATCAGTGATGGCATAAAACAAACAAAAAAAATAGGAAATATAGGGGTCTCCAAAAGAGAAGAGAGAGACAGGGACAGAAGGTATATTTGAGCAAATCATAGCTGAGAACTTCCCTAATCCGAGGGAGGAAACAGGCACTCAAATCCAAGAGGTAGAGAGGACCCCTCCAAAAATCAATAAAAATAGATCAACACTCTGACATATAATAGTGAAGATTGCAAATTTCAGACATAGAGAGAAAATCTTGAAAGCAGCTCAAGACTAAGGTTCTTAACTTACAATGGCAGGAACATTAGGCTGGCAATAGACCTATCCAGACACCTGACAAGCCAGGAAGGACAGGCATGATATATTCAGGGTACTAAATGAGAAGAATATGCAGCTGACAATA
Organism: Canis lupus baileyi; assembly: GCF_048164855.1. NCBI lineage: Eukaryota > Metazoa > Chordata > Mammalia > Carnivora > Canidae > Canis > Canis lupus. The sequence continues at coordinate 19,479,530 of NC_132849.1, forward strand.
TTTTATCCAGCAAGCCTGTCATTCAGAGTGGAAAAAAGAGATACAGAGCTTCCAGGACAGATAGAAACTAAAAAAAAAAAAAAATGTTACCACTAAAGCAGCCCTACAAGAAACACTAAAATACTAAGCGGGGTGGTGAGGGGGTGGAGGAGGTGTCCTGTACGTGAAGAGAGAGCCCTGAAGTAACACATACCAGAAAGAAACACAATCTACAGAAACAGGGACTTTATAGGTAATCCAATGGCACTAAATACCTATCTTTCAATAGTTACTAAATGTAAATGGACTAGATGCTCCAATCAAAAGAAACAAGGTATCAGATTGGATAAAAAAGCAAGACCCATTCATATGCTATCTACAAGAGACTCATTTTAGACCTAAAGATAATTCTAGATTGAAAGTGGGTGGTAGAGAATCATTGATAATAATAGTAGGAGACTTTAACATCCCATTCATAACAATCCACAGATCATCTAAGCAGAAGAACAACAAGGAAACAGGGCTTTGAATGACACACTGGACAAAATAGACTTCACAGATATATACAGAGCATTCTACCCTAAAACAACAGAATACATAGTCTTCTCAAGTGCACATGGAACATTCTCCAGAACAGATCACATATTATCACAAATCAGGTTTCAACTGCTTCCAAAAGACTGAGATTATTCCCTGCATATATTCAGATCACAATACTTTGAAACTTGAACTCAATCACAAGAGGAAATTTGGAAGGAACTCAAACACTTGGAGGTTAGAAAGCATCTTACTAAAGAATGAATGGGTCAACCATGAAATTAAAGAAGAATTTTTAAAAATTAATAAATGAATGAAAACAAACTTGTTCAAAACCTTTGGGATACAACAAAGATGGTCCTAAGAGGGAAGTGTATTGCAATACAAGCCTTTCTGGAAAAATTAGGAAACCTCAAATACAAAAGATAACCTTAAATCTAAAGGAACTGGAGAAAGAACAGCAAATAAAGCCTAAATCAAGCAGGAGAAGAGAAATAATTCAGATTAGAGCAGAAATCAATGAAATAGAAACCAGAAGAACAGTAAAACAGATCAATGAAACTAGAAGATGGTTCTTTGAAAAATATAATAACATGGATAAGCCCCTAGCCATACTTATCAAGAAGTAAAAAGAATCCAAATTAATAAAATCATTAATAAGAGAGGAGAGATCATGACCAACACCAATGAAATGCAAACAATTTTAAGAACATATTATGAGCAACTATATGTCATCAAATTAGGCAATCTGGAAGAAATGGATGCATGCCTAGAAACATGTAAACTACCAAAACTGAAACAGGAAGAAATAGAAAATCTAAACAGACCCATAGCCAGCAAGGAAATTGAAGTAGTAATCAAAAACATCCCAAAACACAAGAGTCCAGGCCATGTGGCTTCCCAGAAGAATTCTACCAAACATTTAAAGAAGAAATAATACCTATTCTGAAACTGTTTCAAAAAATAGAAAGGAAGGAAAACTTCCAAACTCATTCTATGAGGCCAGCATTACCTTGATCCCCAAACCAGACAAAGACCCCACCAAAAAGGAGAGTTACAGACCAATATATCTGATGAACATGGATCCAGAAAGTCTCACCAAGATACTAGCCAATAGGATCCAACTCTACATTAAAAGGATTATTCACCCTGACCAAAGGGGATTAATTTCTGGGCTGCAATGGTGGTTCCACATTATCAAAGCAAACAATGTGATATATCATATTAATAAAAGAAAGGAAAAGAACCATATGACCCTCTCAATTGATGCAGAAAAAGCATTTGACAAAATATAGCAACCTTTCTTGATAAAAAACTCTGCACAGTGTAGGGATAAAGGGAACATACTTCAATATCATAAAAGGCATCTACCAAAAGCCCACAGCAAATATTATTCTCAAAGGGGGAAAATGGAGAGCATTTCCCCTAAGGTCAGGAACATGACAGAGATGTTGACTCTCCTCACTGTTGTTTAACATAATACTAGAAATTCTCAGCAATCAGCAATAGCCTCAACAATCAGACAACAACAACAACAAAAAAATAAAAGCCATTCAAATTGACAAAGAAGTCAAACTCTCATTCTTCCTAGATGGCATGATACTTTATATGGAAAACCCAAAAGGTTCCACCCCCAAAATTCATACAGCAATTCAGCTACATGGCAGGATATAAAATCAATGCAAAGAAATCAGTTTCATTTCTATACACTAACAATTAGAAAAAAGAGAAATTAAGGAATTGATTTCATTTTCACTTGCACCAAAAAGCATAAGATATGTAGGAATGAACCTAATCAAAAAGGTAAAGGATCTGTATTCTAAGAACTACAGAACACTTATGAAAGTAATTGAGGAAGACACAAAGAGATGTAAAAACTTTCCATACTTAGTGATAGGAAGAATAAATATTTTGAAAATGTCTGTGCTACCCAGGGCAATTTATATGTTCAATCAATCCCTATCAAAACACCATGAGCTTTGTTCACAGAGTTGGAACAAATAATCTTAAGATTTTGTGGAAAAATAAGAGACCCCAAATAGCCAGAGGAATGTTGAAAAAGAAAACCAAAACTGGGAGCATCACAATGCCACAGTTCAAGCTATATTGCAAAGCTCTGATCATCAAGACAGTATGGTACTAGCACAAAAACAGACACATATGTCAATAGAACAGAATAGAGAATCCAGAAATGGGCCCTCAACTCTGCAGTCAACTAATCTTCAACAAAGCAGGAAAGAATATCCAATGGAAAAAAGACAGTCTCTTCAACAAATGGTGTTGGGAAAATTGGGACAGTTACATGTAGAAGAATGAAAATGGATTATTTTCTTACACCATACACAAAAATAAACTCAAAATAGATGAAAGACCTAAATGTGAGACAGGAATCCATCAAAATCCTAGAGGAGAACATGGGCAGCAACCTCTTTGACCTCAATACAGCAACTTCTTGCTAGACACGTTTCCAAAAGCAAAAGAAACAAAAGCAAAGATGAACTATTGGGGCTTAATCAAGATTAAAAAAAAAAACTTCTGCACAGCAAAGGAAATAGCCAACAAAACTAAAAGGCAACCTATGGAATGGGAGAAGATATTTTCAGATGACATATCAGAAAAAAGGTCAGTACCCAAGGTCTATAAAGAATTTATCAAACTCAACACCCAAAAAACAAAGAATCCAATCAAGAAGTAGATACAAGACATGAACAGGTATTTTTTACAAAGAGAACAAACAAATGGCCAACAGACAAATGAACAATGCTCCACATAACTTGTCATCAGAGAAATACAAATCAAAACTACAATGAGATATCACCTTACACTAGTCAGAATGGCTAAAATTAACAGGACAGAAACAACAAATGTTGGTGAGGATGTGGAGAAAGAGGAACCCTCTTACACTGTTAGTGGGAATGAAAGCCATTACAGCCACTCTGGAAAATGGTATGGAGGCTCCTCAAGAAGTTAAACATAGAACTACCCTATGATCCAGCAATTGCACTACTAGTTATTTACTCCAGAGATACACATGTAGTGATCCAAAGGGGCACTTGTGCCCCAATGCTTATAGCAGCAATGTCCACAAACTCCAAACTGTGGAAAGAGCTGAGACCATCCATCAACAGATGAAGAGATAAAGATGTGATATATATATATATATATATATATATCAATTAGAGAAAGACAATTATATGATAATTGTCAATTAGAGAAAGACAATTATCATATGGTTTCACTCATGTGGCATATAAGAAACACACAGAGGATCATAAGGCAAGGGAGGAAAAACAGAATGGGAAGTCATTAAGGAGAAAAACTATGAGACTCAACTCTAGGAAACAAAGTTTCTGGAGGGGAGGTGGATGCGGGATGGGGTAATTGG